>NC_037689.1:15167271-15269771 GCF_003255815.1 Theropithecus gelada | reverse complement strand
CGAAAGCCTCAGTGTGCAAAGGCTTACAAAGCCTCTGCTGTGTTGAGCTTGAGAATGTTCCATTGGCCAATGCAAGTCATATGATGAAGCCCAGGGTCACTGTAGAAAGGGACTTCATAGAGCAAGAATACCAGGAGGAAGCATTGACTATTCAAGGTCACTATTGGGACAGTTACCGCAATCACAATTAGAATCTTCTTTTCAATAAGCTTTGCACATCATCCTCAAATGTCCAAAATTACAAAAGAGGGGAGCATTGTAAATGTTACAAAATATTTACTGATTCAAATTGTCTCCATTTACTGATAGCATGATCTTATATATAGAAAACCCTAAAGACTATCAAAAACTGTTAGAATTAATAAATGAATTCAGTGAAGTTGAAGGATTCAAAATAAATATGCAAAAATCATTAACATTTCTATACACTTATAATGAACTATTCAAAAAAGTAATTAACAAAACAACACCATTTATAATTGCAACAAAAATAGAATAAAATCTTAGGTATACATTTAAACAAGGAGGTGAAAGATGGAAAACTATAAAACATTGATTTTAAAAACTGAAGAAAACATAAATAAATGAAAAGACACCTTGTGTTCATGGACTGGAAGAATTAATGTTGTTAAAATGTCCATAGTGTTCAAAATATCTAGATTCAATGCAATCCCTATCAAAATTCCAATGTCATTTTTCACAGAAAAAGAAAAAACAATCCTTAAATTCATAGAAACCACAAAACACTGAATAGCCAAAACAGTCTTAGGCAAAAGGAACAAAGCTGGAGGCATCACACTCCCTGGTTTCAAAATATACTATAAAGTTATTGTAATCAAAACAGTTATTGTAATCAGAACGTGGTACAGGCATAAAAACAGACACATCAACCAATGGAAGATGATAGAAAGCCCAGAAACAAACCCACAACTTTATAGTCAAATGATTTTTGACAAAGGTGCCAAAACACACAATAAAGAAAAGACAGTCTTCAAAAAATAGTATAGGGTAAACTGGATATTCACATGCAGAAGAATGAAAGTGGATGCTCATCTCACATCATATGCAAAAATCAGCTCAAAATGGATTAAAGACTTAAATATAAGACCTGAAACTGTAAAGCTACTAGCAGAAAACATAGGTGAAAAGCTTCAATACATTGATCTGGGCAGTGATTTTTTGTATAGGTCCCCAAAAGCACAGGGAACAAAAGTGAAAATAGGCAAATGAAACTGCATCAAACTAAACAGCTTCTGCACAGCAAAGGCCACAATTGACAAAGTGATGAGACAACCTTTGAGTGGGAGAAAATATTTGCAAACCATACATCTGATAAAGGGTTAATCTACAAAATATCTAAAGCATTCATCCAACTCAATGGCAAGAGACAAATAACCTGATTTTTTTTTTAAATGGGCAAAGGACTTGCTATGGTTTGATTTGGCCCCCAAAGTTCGTATGTTGGAACTGAGTCCCCAATGCAACAGCGTTGAGAGGTAGGACATTTAAGAGGTGATTAGGTCATGATGACTCTGCCCCAATAAAGGGATTAATGTTGTTATCCTGAGATAGGTTGGTTATAAAAGCAAATTTAGTTCTCTCTTGCTCTCTGTCTCACCATGTAATGCCTTCTGCCAAGTTACGATGCAGCAAGAAGGCCTTCACCAGATGCAGCCCCTTGATCTTGAACTTTCCAGCCTCCAGAACCTTGAGTCAATAAATGTATGTTCTTTATAAATTACCTAGTCTCAGATATTCTGCTATAGCAGCACAAAATGGACTAAGACAGACCAGACAAGAACAGATATTTTTCAAGAGAAGGCTTACATGTGACTAACAAGTTTATGATAAAATGCTCAACATCACTAATCATTAGGGAATGCAAATTAAAACCACAATATCATCTCATACCTGTTAAAATGGCTATTATAAAAAATATGAAAGATAAGTGTTAGCGAGGACACGGAGAAAATGGAACTCTTACACATTGGTGGTAAGAATGTAAATTAATACAACCATTATGGAAAATGGTATCAAAGTTCCTGATAAAACAAAAAATAGAACTACCATATGATCCAGCAATCCCACTTCTGGTTACATATAAAGGAGCCGAAATGCATATGTCGAAGGGAAATCTGCACTCCCATGTCTATTGCAGCATTATTCACAATAGCCAAGATATGGAAGCAACGTAAGTGTCCATCAGTGGATGAAGCGATTAAAAAAAATGTGGCATATATGCACAGTGGAATATTATTCAGCCATAAAGAAAGAAAATTATTTCATTTACAACAATGTAGATGAAACTGGAGGACATTATGCTAAGTGAAGTAAGCCAGGCACAGAAAGACAAACACCACATGATCTCACTCACATATGAAATCTAAAAAAGTCTAACACAGTGAAGTAATGAGTAGAGTGGTGGTTATCAGAAGCCAAGGGGAAGGAGGAGAAGGGAGAGGGAGGGAAATGGGTAGTTGTTGGAAAAAGGGTACAAAGTTTCATTTAGAAAGGAGGATTAAGTTTTGAGATCTATCTCACAGCAGGATAACTATAGTCAATAATAATGTATTGTATATTTCAAAATAACTAAGGGAGTACATTTCACATCACCACAATAAATATCAGAAATTCCACTTAAAGAACTTATCCATGTAACCAAACACCACCTGTTTCCCCAAAAACTATTGAAATAATAATAATAAATAAAATAGGCAGGGTGCAGTGGCTCACGCCTGTAATCCCAGCACTTTGGGAGGCCAAGGTGGGTGGATCACGAGGTCAAGAGTTCGAGACCAGCCTGGCCAACATGGCAAAATCTCGTCTCTACTAAAAACACACACAAAAAATTAGCCAGGCATGGTGGCAGGTGCCTGTAATCCCAGCTACTTGGGAGGCTGAGACAGGAGAATTGCTTGAACCTGGGAGGCGGAGGTTGCAGTGAGCTGAGATAGTGCCACTGCACTCCAACCTGGGCGACAAGAGCAAGGCTCCATCTCAAAAAATAATAATAATAATAAATAAAAACAAATGAAAAAATAAAGACATTCAAATTATCATTATGTCAATCTGTTTTCTCAAGTTAAATTTAGATCAATGACTGAATGCAGCAATATATTAAATGAACTTAAGTTCATACATGTTACAAAAGTGTATTACAAATAAAATAATAAAAGCATTAAAAAGTCAAGTTAGCAAAGTGATGAACATGTTAATTAGCTTTATTTAATCATTGCACATTGTATACATATATCAAAACATCACACTGTACCCCACCTAAATGTATATAATTATGATTTATCAATTAAAAATTATAATAAAATTAGAAAGAAGAGATTTTTCTTTTTTTATTTAACTTTTAAGTTCAAAGGTACATGTGCAGGTTTTTTATATAGGTAAACTTGTGTCATGGGGGTTTGTTGTACAGATTATTTCATCACTCAGGTATTAAGCCTAGTGCCCATTAGTTAGTTTTCTTTATCCTCTTTCTCCTCCCTTCCTCTATGCTTTGATAGGCCCCAGTGTGTATTGTTCCTCTCTATGTGTCCATGCATTCTCATCATTTAGCTCCCACTTTGAGAACATGTGGTGTTTGATATTTTTTTTTCCTGCGTTAATTTGCCAAAGATAATAGCCTCAAGCTCCATCCATGTTCCTGCAAAGGACATGATCTTGTCCTTTTTTTTGTGGCTACACAGTATTCCATGGTGTATATGTACCACATTTTCTTTATCCAGTTTATCATTGATGGACATTTAAGTTGATTCCATGTTTTTGCTATTGTAAACAGTGCTGCAGTGAATATACATGTGCATGTATCTTTATAATAGAATTATTTATATTCCTTTGAGTATATACCCAGTAATGGGATAGCTGGGTCAATGGTATTTCTACTTTTAGGTCTTTGAGGAATCGCTGCACTGTCTTCCACAATGGTTGAATTAATTTACACTCCCACCAACCATATAAAAGCATTCCTTTTTCTCCGCAACCTCACCAGCATGTTATTTTTTGACTTTTTAGTAATAGCCATTCTGACTGGTGTGAGATGGCATCTCATAGTGGTTTTGATTTACACTTCTCTAACGATCAGTGATGTTGAGCTTTTCTTCATATAATTGTTGGCTGCATGTATGTCTTCTTTTGAAAAGTGTCTGTTCACGTACTTTGCCCCCTCTTTAATGGGGTTGTTTTTTTCTTGTAAATTTGTTTAAGCTCCTTATAAATACTGGATATTAGACCTTTGTCACATAGATGGTTTGCAAAAATTTTCTCCCATTCTGTAGCTTGTCTGTTTACTCTGTTCATAGTTTCTTTTGCTGTGCAGAAGCTCTCTAGTTTAATTAGATTCCAGTTGTCAATTTTTGCTTTTGGCAACTTTGTCATGAAATCTTTGCCCATTCCTATGTCCAGAATGGTATTGCCTAGGTCGTTTTCCAGGGTTTTTATAGTTTCAGGTTTTACATTTAAATATTCAATCCATTTTAAGTTAATTTTTGTCTTTAATTCATCTTGAGTTAATTTTGTATATTCCCAGAGTGGTGTCTTCATTGCAGGGGCAAAGATAGCACACACTCCATCCTCATTCCAGCCAGTGGAAAGGAGGAAATGGGACAGGTAAACACCTTCCCTTTAAAAGTTTCTACATATTAGTCCAATTCACATGCCATTGACTTGGACTTAGTAATACGGTCATACCTCTAAGCAAATGAGGCTGGGTAGCCCTTACCAGCCGAAAAACTCCTTTAGGAAGGAAGAAGAGAAAAGCAAACATGGGGGCACAACTAGCCATATCTTCCACATTGTGTAACTGATATTCCTCATTTATGTTGAGTCATGTTTTTTGTTTTTTGTTTTTTTTCTTGTAAAAGTATCTTGTTTTTTGTCATGTGTGATTCTTTGGAAAGAAAATATTAAGTTCAGGGCTATTTCTATTTTATGTGTTGGTTCTTTGTGAAAGAGAGAGAAAGAAATTAGCAACACAGAAAGTCATCACACCTGCTAGTTTCCAAAGCTCAGTTTAGCTGTCTTCTGGTAATCTGAGGTCACTTGTGATTAGGGTCCTTGAATCTTTAGGTTTTGTCCCCTCTCCAAAGCTTCTCCTGAGTCTCGGCTTCCAGCTTCCTTGCTTCACAATCACCTTCTCCAGCGTGTCTTCAACTCTTGATGTATCTATCCTCCTCAGTTAACTTGCTGGCAATAGCCTGCCTGAAACAGACCTAAAATAGGACCATCTCCTTAGTCCTTACTTTCATCACTCTAGGCATTCCTTTTATAATTACTGCTGTTACAGATGATGGCAAACCTAGCGGCTTAAAAGAACACCAATGTATTATCTTACAGTTTTGTAAGTTAGAAGTCTGACACGGGTCTCACTGGGCTAAAATCAAGGTATATACAGGCCTGCATTTCTTCCGGATATTGTAGAAGAGAATATTTCCTTTGCCTTTTCCACCTTATAGAGGCATCTGCATTCCTTGGTCACGAAACCTTTCTCCATCTTCAAAGCCAGCAACAGGAGGTTCAGTATTTCTCACATCACTTCACTCTGACCTCTTCCAGAGTCACATCTGCCTATGACTTCCCTCTTCTGCCTCCTTCTTCCACTTTTAAGGGCCGTTGTAATCACATAGGGCTGACCACATAATTCAAGACAATCTCCAAATCTTAAGATCAACTGATTAACAACTTTCATTCCATCTGCAACCTTCATTCCCCTTTGCCATGTAACATAACGTATTCACAGTTTCCAAGGAATAGGACATGGACATCTTGGAGGGGGCATTATCTTGCCTACCACAATCCCCATTTTTATTCTACTTCCATTGTGGCCAAAAGCACAGATAAAAATCTTTTCTTCTCCTCCTGGCTTTCCTCCACTCCTACTCCCAAGTCAGGTCGTTATTCAGCTCAAGGATTGGTACTTGAGAACCAAGCTTCCTACCACTTGTCACCTTAATTTGTACATAATCACCTATTCAATTTTAAGTTATTCTATAAATGAATGAGTCACTGTTCAATGTGCTTAATTAAAAGATAGCAAAATGAAGAGGTGATCTTTAGCAACCTTTTTAAGCTGCCTTGTACTTGATTTCAAGTTCTAACCACTTGACTTTGGGTTTACAGCACTCTGTGCAATGTTAGTAGCAGCTCTTAAGAAATGAAACTCAACCTCACTCAGAATGATTTGTCAAACCTGGGAAACAGAAGCATTAATATCATTAATTTTGGAAGTTAAGTCTGGGGCTTCAAAGCTGTTTCGGAACAGAGGAACAAGTGAGGAGAATCAGTAAGAGGAGAATGAGAAAGTCCTTGAAATGTTTTTATATTCAAGTCATTCTACTATAATTAGCCAAACTGCAAATGCATCATCATGGCCCGAAGCAGTGGGATTTAGTAGCAAGATCATGGGAAGAACAGTAGAAGGGCTGGATTCCCACCCAGCTTTTATCACCAACTTGTAGGCACCAACCATGATGAGTTCAAGTTTTATCTTCTTCAGGATGAGGGAGGAAGGCTCTTGGCGCCAACCACCTGAGTGCTAATCAAGGCCAGGAAAGCAATTCTTGCTCCTCCTAGAGTTGAAAGTAGATATGAGAGAATGGTCTCTTGCTTGTAACTCCGTAAAAATTTACATCTGATGGGACTGAGTAATGGAATGAGTTGGCGTGGATGGTTGCCAAGGCACCAGTAAGCTGTGCCCATCTGGGGGTTGGTGACACAGTTCTTACTCAACTAACAGCCACTACTCTGCCCTTGAACGGCCCCAACCTCTGCTGCACTCTGGGACCAAGTCCTCACTGTGGCCTGGGTTGTGGTTTTACACTGTACTTCCCTCTTCCTTCCTGAAAGATGAATCAGACTGACATGATTTTTGCCATTCTCTGAAGGGAACTGAGCAAATGTGGGTGTGTCTTTGTGAGTGTTTCTTTTCCCAAGAACCAGACAGTGGCATTTATGATCAATCAATTTTATTAGACAAATATACTACATGCTTTATTTTCTTGATTAGAAAATGAGAAGCCAGTGTACTGCCTAGTTACATTTTACTCTGTGTGTTTTAATACTGTAACACAGAGTTTATGAATAAATAATCTACAAATGAGATTCAGGGATAAAAAACTCTACAATTTTGTATGTATACATGTGAGTATACATCTTTCTGATAAGAAGGTCTATAACATATCAGATTTTCAACAGAATCCATGAACCAAGATAAGACCAACTAATATAGAAGAATGTTCCATTGCTGGAGAGTTAACATCAATTATTACCATCCACTGATGGAGGCAGCTAATATTCTTAATAATTACAATCATTTAATATCAAGCATCATGTAGTAAAAGTTCTCTTGACCAATCACTCCTGAACAGGTTGGCCAGATTAACCAGTGTTCTCCATTTCATCTGTAAAATACATTCAAGAAAAATATACTCAAGAAAAAGCCTTGGCCCTTCATCAAAGGATTGGGAGACTAATGCAAATTTATATGTTTTGAATTAAATTTAAATGTTTAAGAAATGTATGAATCATTTTTATGATTCCCAGATTGAACCAACTTTTTCTATGAGCCAAACAACCATCAATTCCCATTGAATTAATTTAGAACAATTCTCCTATGCTGGGATCCCAAATAGGATGGAAAAAATGGGTTTCAGGACCCAAAATTTTCAAGGATGTTAACAGTGTACTTTCACTGATCCAGGAAAAGAAAATGAATGGATACATTCAACTCTACAGATGATTCCATACTCAGTATCAATATGTTCTTTAGATAAGAGTTGGGCTTTTTTGACTTCAAACTATACTAAAAGGCTACAGTAACCAAAGCAGCATGGTACTGGTACAAGAACAGTCATATAGACCAATGGATCAGAATAGAAAACTCAGAAATAAGACCATACACCTACAACTATCTTCAGAGAAAGATGGGAGGAGGTGATATGATTTGGCTCTGTGTCCCCACCCAAATCTCATCTCATCTCAAATTGCAATCCCCATGTGTCCAGGGAGGTGGGAGGTGATTGGATTATGGGATGGTTTCCCTCATGCTGTTCTCATGATAGTGGGGAAGTTCTCATGAGATCTGGTGGTTTAAAAGTGGCAGTTTCCCCTGTGCTCTGTCTCTCTCCTGCCACCTTGTGAAGAAGGTGTCTTGCTTTTCCTTTGCCTTCTGACATGATTGTAAGTTTCCTGAGGCCTCCCCAGTCATGCAGAACTGAGAGTCAATTAAGTCTCTTTCCTTTATAAATCACACAGTCTCAGTTAGTATCTTTATAGCAGTGTGAAAATGAACTACTACAGGTGGAGTAAAACTACATAACACTTCACAGCAAATTGAGAAAATGTCCACTGTACCTACCAAAGAATAGTAGGGTGGACTGAGGGTGTTAATGGTGATTATGTGGTGATTAAAGTGTCTCCAACTCCACTACCTCTCATCCTCAAGCATCACCACTGTACTTATAAAAATCACCATGACTACTGTGTAGAGAATGAACATAGAGGAGCAAAAGTAGATGCTTGATATGAGGTTTGCTGCAGTGGCACAGGTAGGAGATGATAGTGACTTGGAATTAAGGAGATAATGATGGGAATGAAGCAAAACAGATTATTGTTTTCCTGTAAGAACGTAATTGACAGTCACCAGTTCTGTGGCATCCTGGGAATTGTAGAATGCTCCTCCAAGCTGTGCTCTTGCCTCTTTTCTTTATGGTATTTCTGAATTCAGACATGTTGTAGACACTGTCCGCTCTGATCCTCTCAACCCCATTTTATCATTGTCATATGCCCATCTCCTGGCTGTGGTGTGCTTTTGGCCAAGAATGGAATGCATTTGGAACTCTTTGTCACAAGACTACCCTCCAGCTACTGAAGGACTTTGCGCAAACATGTAGACAGCCAGAAGTGTCTAGGACTTCAAGTCCCTCCCACCCCTACTTCTCATTCTACCTGACCAGCTCTTAGCTAATGACTGATGGGTATGGGAATCTGAAAACTTGGCTCCCAAGCCCTGTGTTGAGACAACTCTGAGGCATAACTTACCCTCCAAAGCTACCCTTCACTGGATTTTGCCTCAGAACTCACTTCAATTGGCTTCTTTTCTTCTGCTGTCCTACTTTCTCCACTTCCTTACTGACTTCTGGATGCATTTCCTGAAAAATTCACTTGCACACAAATCCTTATGTCAGGTATTGAGGAACCCAATCTAAGACAAAACACTTCCCGCAGGGCTCCCTTCAGGACCAGGGCTTCTCTGACTCACAAGCACAACTCTAAATTTTATCTGGGAGCCTGCAAAGTCTCATAAAAATGGGTGACTAAACAAACTCCAGCTTAAAAACACTTTAAAATCCAGACTTTGGATATTACATTTAAATCCTTTACCCACTTTATTAATTACATACGTTAGAAATTCTATAGGCTGTAAGACAAGACTTTGCCATTACTTTGTAAGTTCAGGTTTGAAAGAGTCACTTCTCTTTGAGTATCAACTTCCTCATTTATACAATGAAGATAATAGTATCCAACTTGGAGATCAGAAATAAGGTGTATATAAAGCTCTCACCATAATGTTTAGAATAAGAAGTCGCTTAACAGTTGTTGATGATTATTAGCCTTATAAAGGATGATTAGCCTCTCTTGGGCTACTTACTGGCCCATGAACCTCAGCCAGTCTGATATTTTTCTCTAAATTTGTAGCAAAATGAGAAAACTGAAGCCAATGCAATATGTTTTTCCCACAACTAAAATCACTCTGTTTTTAAAGTCAACATGTCTCTTCTCTTTTTAAATGGTAGTTATAATACATGGAAGTTCTATTTCTAATGACCATACTTGAAAAAATTAAAAAGTGACAACTTGATATCAGTTCTCAAATTTTCTTTTGAGATCCAAAAACCTGAGAACCAACTTTCTAAGTCAGCAGCATTATCACCAATATAGAAAGCTGCTATTAAGTGAATACTGTTCTTTTTGAGTATTTGTTTCCAATAGTTTTCTGCCATGACCTTTGTCATAGAAGGGTCACATCTGTGGCCCTGCCCCATGGGTATCACTCCCAGGGTAGCCTTTTGTCCCCTACTCAAGAAAGCCTATTGTTGTGCGATTGGTTGAGGATATCATTATTACAGGCATAACCTTGATTCTGCACTGGTTTATTTTTGATAAGTTAAAAAATCCACAAACATCACAACTTTAGCTACCATTAATAATAAATTATTTGCAATGTGTCCTACAACTGATCACTACACACTGGAATGGCCTGAAAGGGTGATACAGAACCAAATGAAACTTGGGTAGGACTACAGATGACAACTGACTCTCTTAATCCACACAACTAACCCAGGGAGAGCAGGATGAAAGCACAGTCAAAATATATTTTCTGTTTTTGCATATAAAATGTATCTTTTTGTTTAAAAAAAGCATAAATATTTAAGTATTAAGTTAGACCATATGAAATCTCCATCCGCATTTTCATATGGCTCAACCTAACACTAATTATGAACATTGGCTGAATTTTAAAGTTTTTATAGATACAATATAGATTTAAAGAGGCCCTGCCTTACTCTTAACCTCAGCCAGATACCTTCTTAAATAAATTGCACTTAATATTAAACACGCTTATCTCGGAATGTTCACTCCAAGACTAAGTAAATGGATCTTAATCAATTTTTTTGTAGATTCGATCATTTGTAGATTCGAACAAAGCTTTCCAGGAAATATAACTGGGTCTGGGTCTTTCTTCACCCTTTAGGAACCATGTTACTACTAGTGCCTTACCCTTGATTTGGGCATGAGACTTTGAGGCATTTCTTAGCATTCCCCCAGAAGTATTCGCGTCCACTGACCCATCTCTGTTGCTTATTTTGGGGCCAACCTCTTGGGCACAGGACAGAATATTTGAGCATGAATCCAACTAGGCCATGTTCTGACTTTATGAGGACAGACTCCTTTTCGACCACAAACTCCTCAATTTAAATGTACATGTGTCTTGTTCTTTCAGTTAATGGCTTCAGTCTACATTGTATTTCCTTTTTTCATGTTGAAAGAAAAATAAACTATTACCTTTCAACATGATTGATTTTTCAAGTTATTTTTAATCATAAAAGTAGAAACCAGAAAAGCAAGAAAAATCAAAGCTTGACTGCCCATCCACGAGGTGGTATATTCAAATCACTATATAATAAATAGTTATTTATGACTGTTATAAAAGCAGATAACCTCATGTGTTAGTTACATACCCAGTGTTTTGCACAGCATTGTAAGATTTGATCTCTCCCAGGAGTCACCAAGTCATGCCATACCTCAGTCTCTGCAAAGTGTGGGGTTATTTTGTCCTCACTGATTTTCCTTCAGGGACTTTGGTCACAATAGTTTGCTCCCCTGTGGTTGCCCAACTTGAATCAAATGATGCTTTGAGTCAAGTTGCTTTTTCCTTAACTGAGAAACCAAAGACAGACCGCAGTTAACAATAGTCTTAAAAATAACATCTTGGGAATAATCATCACATGGTTCTTTATTACAGGAAATGCATACCAAATGTCGCCTTGTATTTAAACCTGAAAAGTGGGCAGAGTGTAGGCAGACAATTACACCAGAGGCTATTTAAGGAGGGCAGGTTTTCCATGACTGGCAACAGTTGGCCTTAGAACTCCATCTGTTCCAGACTTAATTTTACATGTAACTATTAGCACAGGTGCCATTAGTTAATATTATAGAAGCAAATTGATTATCATGTAACCTTTTGGAAGTGAGTGGCTCATTCAAATCCCTCTGGCATGACCGTACGTCCAGTACGTTCAGTATGGGTGAGGAGCAAAAACAAAAAACAAACTTGCAAGGACTGTGTCTTTGAGGTTTTTTTAGTCCTTGGAACCAGGGACATGAATTTAATTTAAAGGCCCCTGGAATACAGAGGCCCTTTTACAATCCTCACCACTTCCCTGGAAATCTCACTAGCCAAATGCTACAGGGACATCAGAGCCAGCCACATAATCTGAGGGCCCAGTGCAAAATGAAAATGCAGGTCCTCTTGTTCAAAAAAACAGGAAAAAAATTTGCCATTAAAGGCATAAATATATAAAGCTCTTTCCTTTCTTCTGCAGTTTCTCTCTTGAATTGTCATGGTATTTCTCATTTGCTTTTTAATGTCGTTCTAAGTAAAGAAAAATTAAAATTTTAAATTATTAGCATAAATTTACCATCCATCTTATATTACACGATGCCAGTTATAAATGCAAATATAAGAGCATTTGACCTATATGTGGAAACACCAAAAATTACACAATTTGTATTTCATCATTCATACATTTATGTGTATTTTGTTCTTACCAAAAGAGTGGAAATGCTGCACAAAACTAATTCAACTGTTTTTATTTCACTTCTTCATATGTACACATTCTATCAACACTCAATCTTTGGCTTCCTGAGAAGTAAGGAAGAAGTAAAAGGAAAAGGAATGTGTTGCTCTGTCATTCTCTTTCCTTCTATTGCACCATTTTCAGTGGTTGGCTAACATGTGGAAGGAACACAACTAAGAAAGAATATGATAGGGTTCCTTTGTCCTCCATGTTTCTTAGAATGGCATTGCCTTAGTTCTGAAATCGAAGCAAGTTCCAGTTCAAATGGAAAGTGTGGCTTCTCAGGGCTGATGGCCCCCCTGCCTACTCAGGTGTAGCCGTAACACCCTTTGAGTGAGTCTCTGTGAATTCACACACACAATGGTTCCACTGAAATTCTGTGCTCAGCGGCATTGCAAACTCTATATGCCAATGGGGCAGCCAGGAACAGCACACACATATATCATTCGCGTCTCCACTACCCATGTTCATGCTCCATTGTCCAACCAGCCCTCACTAACAAAATGTAAGTTCAAAAGTAAAATTATTAAGAATTTCAAGAAGATGACAGCAGGACATAAAACCAAAGTGCAGGGCTCTTCTGAGGGTGGACCCCTGTGTGACTACACAGATCTCAACCCCTTGAAGCCGGCCTTGGGAGATATTTCTCTTTACACTTGAACATTTGTTAAGCATCACATATGTGTGAAAAAGTGAATGAGACAGAGTATGAGACTCGTGCCATCCTTTAAGTCTCTTGGGGGCTGTTTGGGTGATTGCTATGTCGATGTTTCCAATAGAAGTGCTACCTGCTTAGCTCCTGAGATGATGCCTAAAGTTGCAAGAGAATATCGATAGCACTCTTGGGGTATGCCTTATACTCAAAATTGCATTCCCTTGAGGTAAACAGGTGAAAAATACAAGATTTCTGAAGCTGAGACTTAACACTAACTTATGAGCTCAACTTGGCATTCAGAATATATTACCTAGGAGACTTATTATAGACATACATGCTACAGACGGAACAAGGTGACCAGACACAGCTCTTAGCAGCTTGCCTAAACAGCAACCTAGTGAGCCCCGGCGGTAGATTTGTTGAACCTGAAGCAGTAGCAGAAACTAATTACATTTTTAAATTTTATTTTACTTTTAATTGTGATAAAAACACATAAAATTTATCATCCTAACCATTTTAAGCATACAGTTCAGTAGTGTTAAGTATATTCACATTGTTATGCAACCAATCTCCAGAACTTTCTCTTCTTGCAAAACTGAAACTCCGAACTCATTAAACAACTCCGATTTTCCCCTCCCTCCAGCCCCTGGCAACCACCATTCTACTTTCTGTTTCTAAGAGTTTAACTACTTTCGATACCTCATATAAGTGGAATCATGCAACATTTGTCTCTTTGTGACTGGCTTGTTGCACTTCGCATAATGTCCTCAAGGTGCATCCATGTTGTTGCTTATGTCCAAATTTCCTCCCTTTTTAAGGCTGAATAATATTCCATTGCATGTATACACCACATTTTGTTGGAAAGCACTTGGGTCGCTTCCACCTTTTGGCTATTGTGAATAATGCTGCTACAAACATGGGTGTGCAAATATCTCTTAGAGACTCTGCTTTCAGTCGTGTTGGATATATATCCAGAAGTGGGATATCTAGAGTAAACAATGATTTTAAATCACATTGATCCATGCTGGGAGATAAAATGATGTTTGGAATTGCCAGGAGACTATCTTGGGAGTTTGAGGGGTAAAAGAAGTAAAGTGGAGGCAATGAGTTTGAAACAGTTCAAGTGCCTCCCATGCAGTTGTTCAACGATGTGACCTTCTGAACTGGAGAGACAAAACTGCTGACCAAAATAAGTATAGAGACAAATACTCTAACCCAAAACTTCAGATTGGAATCAAGTACCGCTAAAATAAGTACACTGAAGACATGTAGAAGAAATACTCACTGGCCATCCAATTGTTCTTGGATAGATAAAACTGCTAAGACACTGTTTATGGGTTTGTAACTCAGCACTTGGAGCAATGCAAAAGAACCCTCTGTGGCAAGATAGCAATCTGCAGACAGAAAACAATGTCCCCAGTGAGATATTATAAAAATGCCCTAAAGTAACCCCGAGAATACGTCAGTGTTCAACACTTAGTCAACACCCTAGCAGGCTTCACCGATGGATTTTAAAATTATAGAACTTTGAAGTTTATTAGGATGTTAGAGATTATTTAGCCCAACTCTTCCAAGTATAAAAGGAGGAAACCAAGGCCCAGAAAGGTTAAGAGGACCACAAAGCTAGCTGATGACAAAGGCAGCGTTGAATTTCTCAATTCTAATGGTGACTCTGCTAACATCCTCAAGGTCACTCCTATAGCAGCAACAGTATAGCAGCAACAGTATAGCAGCAACAAATCTTTGAAAAGACAAAAACTTCTGGAGTATTTCTGTAGCATAGCCAGGCTACCATTGATGCTGTCCACATGCACTCTCCCAATTCAAGGATTTAACTGATGTTTTTTCAAGACACATTATGATGTTTGATGGTTGCAAACAATCAGCATCGTGAAGGCAATAGTTAGCACCCCAAATGTATATACAAACATCTCTCCACTCCTTTGGGTTAACTTAAGACATTAAGACCTCAGAAAACTCCTGTTAAAATGGAAATCTATTCCCAAGAGAGATTATACACGTATCCATTATGGATATTCACATGCTAGCAGTGATTCATTGATCAAATTAGTTAGTTGTCACTTTGATATACAAGACACCTCCTGGAATTGAGGGACTGGAACTCAGGTCCCACATATTTTTGTTAAGTGTACAAAAAAGTTGGGTAGAGAAAGGCTAGCTGAGCTAGGGGGTGCAAGTGTGGGGGGTCTGTTTGGGGGCTCTGAGGAAGAGGTAAGCTTTAGATAGGGAATAAACACCAAAAAGAAGGTATAAACGGGTCAAAAAAATTCACTTACCTGACAATTTTACCATGAAGAGCTACTAGGAATGCTATAGTTGGAAGCTAAATGTCCATGTGACCCATATTGTGTGCAATATAAAATAATTTTTGATTATCCAACAACCTCTAAGACAAAAAAGGTGGATCTGCAGTGTGGAACTTTAAAAACTTGGATTCCAAACTGTTCATACACCCTGCAGTAATATTCCTACTTGACAGAGAATAGACTAAACTTGGCTAAGATAACAACCATGTTGCTATAAAAGGAAGGGAAGAAAAAATGTTATGGAAAAAACCTCTGATATTCCACCAATGATGGAGTCACCCCGTTTGAGGGAACTGTGTCCCCTCTGTCACTAGACAATTGAGACAGATAGATAATGCAAATAGACCCTTTGGAAATGGACTGAGATTAAGGCAGAGTGAATATTTATTTTCTTTACTTTATCTTTATTTTTCCTATATTCATGTGCTGCATGTTGATTCAGCCATTAGAGACCGTGAAGGTTCAGATAAGCTCAGGGAAACCCCACAGGAGTGGTGGCTGTTTTCCATTCTCTCTTTGGTGCATGTATTTGTTTTGCAGCCAGCCATGCTGGGTGGCTGGTTCCCTGGACCCAATTCCTGATACCCAGGAAATTCCAGAGATGCCAGGATCTTTGGGGTCAGTCACAGAGAACTCACACCACACCTGATCTTTGCCCGGGGAATTTGTCCCAGACAATTCTGAGGGTATCTGGGAATGGCAAATTCATTCTCCGGGAAGTCCCAAAGGACTTACTCGTCAGAGAGATGTAGCACTCATAAGAAAGTCTGAATAAGAAAACCGTGACTAAAATGTTCACAAGGGCAGAGATTCCTGGGCAAGCCACTATTCCCTCATTGCTTATAGAACTTCTGATACTCCCTGGTTAACCTCATATCCCTTTCTTGCTCTCCTACCAATCATTAACATACCATTCTGAGCACAATTCTAAGCATTTTACATATATTATCTCGTTTCTTTCCACTGTAACCTTGCTAGATAAGTGCTCTTATCATTCCCCTTTCACAGATGAGAAAAGTGAGATTCAGAGAAGGAAAATGAATCAGCCCAGGTCACAGAATGAGTGAGGAGTAGGACTCAGAGCCAGCCTTGTGGAACTACAAAGTACATGGTCTTTACACAAACTGTTTTTTCTCCTCGGTATCTTCGTTTCTCTGGGAAATGAGGAGGCTCCTTATTTCTCTGCTCCATACCCCATTTCCCCAGCCCTTCACTTTGGAGCCTCAGGACTGAGCCCGGCCTAAGAAGAGTTGGGCTTTGAGGAAACAATCCCTTGACTTCTGCTTACTAAAAGCTGCCAAAGGTCAACAAGACCCAGATCCTTCCATGGGTAGTGCCCTCCTCTGGGTTCAAGCCACCTAGTCTGGCTGCCTGCCGAAGACTTTCCATCCCCAAGGGGAGACTGTCCAGGAGAGATGGCCATCTGGGAACAGCCTTCTTGATGTTCCTTTGGCTATGCATTTTGTTGATTTCCTTAAGTGTGTTTTCTTAATGGGGTTTCTGTTTCTTTTCTGGCTTGGTTTGTGATTTGACTTCACTTCTGTTTATTTCTTATTATTTGGCCCAACACACTTGTTTTCATTTGACTTTTTTCTTCTCAGACTTTTGGCATACATGACCTAGGGCTCATTTTGCCATACGATATGCCACCCTGTCTGTGTATTTTGTCTGAAGTTCTTGGAAGCCAAAACTTAAACATCATGAAAATAGGATGGGGGGAATTATTCAAGCTTTTTGACTTAGGCAAAGATCATCTTGTGAATGAAATACATAGCTGCTATTGAAATCACGTTACTTCAGTGGTTCAGTACTTTCATAAAGGATGAAAGCTGCCATTAGAAATGTAGCATCCATCACTTTAAAAAGAAATTAAAAAGTGAAGTGTTTCTGACCTTTTTCTTTGGAGATGCAGGCATGGGGCAGACAAGGCTGGGTGATCACCAGCTCAGAACCCTGGGGAAAAGGAGAGACTTAATTCTCAGCCCTGAAAACTAGAGCATGGACCAGCTGGGATGGTGTAGGACAAAGTGTAGCAGGGCAGGGGTGGACTCAGTCATTTCCCATAGAAGATCATCATCAGACTGAATATGGCATGTCACATGTATGTGCCCAATCCAAGGTAATGTTCTTAAAGTTTTTTTAAACCAAGCTAGTTTGTAGTCTGCCTGGACCTAATTATTTTCCTCACACATCCAAGAATGTGTTTGGAAGACTTGTAGCAGAAAAGATGAGATATTAAATAATGATACAATAGACTTGAGTTTTAATTCTACTGAGAGTGAAAAGAAAAGGCCCAAATAATAAGCATCCTGGGTTAAAGTAGGAAATATTTTCCAACAATCACAAAATACACAGAGGAGAAGGCCAAGTCGAGTAGATTCCAAATGTAACTAAATACAGAGGACAGTGAAGAGCTTTATAATGAGGCTGTACTGTTCTTGAATTTATTTAGAAGTCTTAACAGTTTGCTATGTGCTAAGGTTTTAGAATCAGTGAGGTCTGAGTTCAGGTCCTGGCTGTGCAACTTACTAGCTGAATGATGTGGAGCATTCAGTTACTTTGTCTGTAAAATGAAAATAATAATGTGTATCATTTAGGGTTGCTATGAGGTTCAACTGAGATAATGCATATAAAGCACTTAGTACAATGCTGACATATGATAACTTTTCATAAGTGGTTATTCTTCTGTGTTATTCTACCACTGCATGTATTTCCTGTTAGCATTTGTTGAGAGCCTCATGCACACAGCCTAGCACCCTATGAAATCACAAATATTGTCTCATGTATACTTACAGTAAACATTGAAGAAGAGTTGCCTTATTGTTTACCTAATTCTGTCTTTATAGAAACTGAAGTGAAGGCTGTCTTGACCAAAAGCATACGGGAAAGCAAGAGGCATCAATCAAAGCTAAAACCGAAAGCTCTAGCAGCTCCTCTCCAACCCCTTTTCTCTAGTATCTCCACTACCCCCAGAAGTATAGTGGAGAGGACCTAATACAGGCCCAGAGGGCCCAAGAAGGCTTCCAAGAGGAGATGCTAAGATCTGAGATTATAAACTAGATGTGGAAAGAGGAGAAGGAATAGAGAGAACTTTAGATCTGGAAGACCCCACATTGGGGTCTCCCCTCTTTCCTCTAACTTCTTTCCCAAAGAATGTTTATGTCTAGGGATTTGTTGCAAAGTACCCACAATCACCAGCTGGAGAAGTGGGTCTCAATGGGCATGTGTACATGCGACCTTCAGGGACTCAAGAATGCACCAGTAACAAAATAAATCCGTCCATAGCAGTCACTTGCATCAATATATAATAGATGTTTGTATGCTTAGAGAGATCATAGGACAAAAAGTGTTCTATATCATTAACAACTGCACTTTGGAGTACCAAAATAAACAAAATGCTAAAATGCATAATAGTGCTCAATTTTGCTAGGTATAACAATATAAAAAATTCTATATAAAAAACAAAATAAAAAATTCTGAGAATGTAGGCGCCAAGGTCAACTTGGAACTTAATTCTAGGTTCAAGTTCTTGCAAACCACCAGCTCTGCTGTGCTCTTTTCTGAGGCAGGAAGGAGAAAGGATTGCCTCTGGTGGTTAAAGTCATTGCTATGGTGGATCTTTGATGAGTTCGTGGGCCCATCACCTCTTCCCTCTTTTTCTGGTAATAGCATGTTTCTTCCTCGGGAGGCTGCTCCTCCCTAACTTCATCCATGTGATTTCAGGGAGCTTCCCTTAATGCTATCCCACCCACCTAATCAGAGATGAGAGCACGTAACTGAGGCCTGGACATCTATAGTGCCACTTTCCTGTGAACAGTGATTACTCAAGGGATGGGCGCATGCTCCTAGCCAGGCTAATCAGTCTTTTCCCTGGACTTTTCTAAATAGAGCTGACAGGGAAGAGCTCTCTTTCCTTCTCTGGCACCAAGACTGTGAGGACATAAGCCTAAAACATTTACACCAAGCTACCATCAGATAGAAAAAGCTCCTCTATAGTGGAAGATGAGTCATGGTCCTGCTGGAGTTGAAGTCCTTGGTTCTAGGGTGTTCCTGGGGCCAGCTCCCCTCCTGCCTTTCCCAGGCACAAGTTGTGTTTCTGTTATTTGCAACTAGGAGTCTTAGATAATATGGAGGGAAAACTCAGCCAGATACGTTCAGGACAAAACAACTGATAAAACTAAAGGGGTAATAGAAGTCATCTATCCATTAGAGAAACTTTTAGAGGAGGGATTGTAGGGACTGTGAATCAAGCAATGAAAACAAAAAGATGGAGGGTATGTTAGAGCAACCTTGACTGCCATGCTATCTACATTTCCTAGACTTCAGAGTGGAGCTGAGCTTCTCAACAAAACAACAAATTTGGATGTTTCATCTCTGCACTGTACACATACTTGCATATTTTGTGTAGTATTTCAGGAGGGTCACGAACCCCTTGAAGCTGATTAGGAACTGTCTTCTAAAGGCTATATGAAGAAACTAGTGCTAATGATGATGTTAGTGATTCGAATTTCCACTTAGCCTCTTGCTAGCTGTGTGTTGTTTAACCTCTCCAAGTCATAGATACTTTATTTATAATACTGAAATAATACAAAACATTGACTGTAACAGAAAAGTTCAGAATATTAAATTAGATCATATATGCAGAGCACCTGGTACAGGAGTGGCTCACAGTTGCTACTCAATAAATGCAGTCATCATCATCATCATCATCATCATCATCATCAGGTAGGCATTGGGATGCTTAAAGATTGATTCACTGAAGATACACAGATACCAAGAATTTAATTTTCATAATCAACTTTATATTTAATCTTGAAAGTGTCATTGTATTATAATTGTGTTTCATTGCATAAATACAGGAGCCCTCTGGTGGTCAAAACCACTTGCAGAATACATGGAAAACACAATCTTTTTTTTTTTTTTTTGAGACGGAGTCTTGCTCTGTCGCCCAGGCTGGAGTGCAGTGGCGTGATCTCGGCTCACTCCGCTCACTCCAAGCTCCGCCTCCTGGGTTCATGCCATTCTCCTGCCTCAGCCTGCCCAGTAGCTGGGACTGCAGGCGCCCACCACCACACCTGGCTAATTTTTTGTATTTTTAGTAGAGGTGGGATTTCACTGTGTTAGCCAGGATGGTCTCGATCTCCTGACCTTCGCCCACCTCGGCCTGGAAAACACTATCTTCATTTAAGTATAAAAAGGACTCACATAAGAATATTTTTATCTCCATCCTATAACATAAATAAGAAGTAATAGGTGTACATATAGTATCATGGGCTGAATTATGTCCCCCCTAAAATTCATATGTTGACATCCTAACCCCTAGTCCCTCAAAAAGTGACTGTATTTGGAGATACGTTCTTGAAAACGGTAATTAAGTTAAAATAAGGTCATTAGGGTTGTGCTTAATCCAATAGGACTGTTAAAAGAAGAGAAGATTTAGACATAGATATGTACAGAGGAATGACCCTATGGGAACACAGGGAGAAAGTAGCCATCTTCAAGCCAAGGAGAGAGACCTTAGGAGAAAACAACCCTGTCAATAATTTGATCTCAGACTTCCAGCCTCCAGAACTGTGGAAAAATAGATTTCTGTTGTTTAAGCCACCTAGTCTGTTATGCTTTATGGCAGCCCTAGCAGACCAAAACATATGAATGGAGGCCCCAATCAATAGATAACATCAATTTTCTGTTTAGTGTAAGTTGTGCCAACAGATGTAACCTGTTGTCTTCTCTGAGGTTCATTTGGATATAACCTGGGATGACATATCCCATAAATCATGGTTCTAATGAGGTTAGGGCCAAGGAGTTCTTTCTGGGTATAGGTCACATGAGATTTACCTTGTTTCATGGTCAAACAGTAATCATTGAAAATAAAACCAAGAAGACCTATCTGAATACAGTATATGGCTAGATACAGTCCAAAACCATCAATCAAAAATAATAGAAGCAACATGTTCATTGACAAGGTCTAACACATGTAACAAAATTTAATCCTATAAATAATTATAATTTGTAATAGAGTTTTCATAATTTGCTATAGTTTTTGCTTAAATTTTTTTCCAAACTTCACAAGAAGTGCCCTTACGATTGCTATTCTTCTTTTTTCTACTCTTAAAGATGATGAAGTGAAAAATCGGAGAAGGTCAGTAAAGAAAGTTAGTTGCAAAGGTACAGTTCAAACCTTTTTGACTCCATATCCCATGCTCCTTTTACTACTTCTGGCTGCCTCCTCACATTTCACATTTTACATGAACCTCAATTGCTGAAACCTTCTCAAAGCATCAGTATCAAATATGAGATTTTTTTCACAGAGAGTGGCAGCCAATTGTCCTGTAAGCTTGTGTTTATGGACTGAACATATGAAAAAAGTAGGTGGATATGAGATCTCCTGTCCAGAGTGTCAAAATGATTGGAAAGGTACAGAGCTGAGAAGGAAGAATCTTTTCATCCTTATAATTTTATGTTATCCTGTGCAGTAACTGTTTAATGAGAATTGGTGTGATCTCTCTGTGTTGACAGAAGCATACTTTCGTTACAGTAGAGTCCTACATTGCCTTTTCTTGGTTTGAAGGTAATCTCTTGAATAACTGACCCTTGGTTGCATTTTAATGCTGACCATCTAAGAGTATAAATAAGAATTCATGAGAAAATTATTTAACTAGTAGAATTCAGCACTAGCAAAGCGCTCTCACATCAGATAATTAAATTCAAACATACAAAACTGTTGCATTAAATGCAGTAAGGTTTGATTGATTGGGAGTCCATTAATGCATGATGATTTAATTTAGCTGATGTTAAATTTAATTTAATCTAGCTGACGTTTACCTCTGCACTTTCTCTGAAGAAAGAATGTGCGAAGAAAATTACTATAGCGTGAAGCAGCGGCCGCCATTCCAGGGAGCTTGCCGACGCTGTCGCAGGGGTGGATCCTGAGCTGCCAGAGCTGCAGTCCTGCTCTTCCCGCGTGGGCTTCTCTTTTCTTTTCTTTTTTTTTTTTTTTTTTTTTTGAGACAGAGTCGCACTCTGTCGCCCAGGCTGGAGTGCAGTGGTACAATCTCGGCTCCCTGCAAGCTCCGCCTCCCGGATTCCAGCAATTCTCCTGCCTCAACCTCCCGAGTAGCTGGGACTACAGGCATGTGCCATCACGCCCGGCTAATTTTTTCATTTTTTGGTAGAGACGGGGTTTCATCATATTGGCTAGGCTGGTCTCGAACTCCTGACCTCGTGATCCGCCCGCCTCGGCCTCTCAAAGTGCTGGGATTACAGGCGTGAGCCACCAGCCACCGCGCCTGGTCCCGCGTGGGCTTCTCTAATTCCATTGTTTTTTTGAGATTCGCTCGGGCCTGGCCATTCTCGCAGCCCGATATTCGGGTTGGGCAGTCCCGCGGCCTGGGCGTAGGGACTTAACAGTAACAACAGCTGCGGCGACGGGGGCGGTGGCAGCAGCCGCAGTCTCTTCCCAAACACGAGCACCACAGGCGCCCGAAAGCCAGCACAGGCGTTTAGAGAAAATGGCAGACGATACTGATGTTGAAGCAATGCTTGAGGTTCCTTACAAGAAGGCTGAGAACCAGTTGAGCAGGGCCAACGACCATGAAGAACGTAGCAAAAAGAGGAAAAAAAAGCAAGAGCAGAAGTCGTAGTTGTGAACGAAAGAGAAGCAAAAGTAAAGAACGGAAGTGAAGTAGAGATAGAGAAAGGAAAAAGGGCAAAAGCCATGAAAGGAAGCGAAATCGAAGCAGAGAGGAGAGGGAGCCGTTCCGGAAGTCGAGATCGAAGATTTAGAGGCCGCTACAGAAGTCCTTATTCCAGACCAAAGTTTAACAGTGCCATCTGAGGAAAGATTGGGTTGCCTCATAGTATGAAATTAAGCAGACGACGTTTCCGAAGCAAAAGTCCATTCAGAAAAGACAAGAGCCCTGTGAGGGAACCTATTGATAATCTAACTCCTGAGGAAAGAGATGCGAGGATAGTCTTCTGTATGCAGCTTGCGGCAGGAATTTGACCAAAGGATTTGGAAGAGTTTTTCTCTACAGTAGGAAAGGCTGGAGACGTGAGGATGATTTCTGATAGAAATTCAAGACGTTCCAAAGGAATTGCTTACATGGAGTTCGTCGATGTTAGCTCAGTGCCTCTAGCAATAGGATTAACTGGCCAACGAGTTTTAGGAGTGTCAGTCAATAGTACAGGCATCACAGGCAGAAAAAAACAGAGCTGCAGCCATGGCAAACAATGTACTGGGCCTAAGAGGCTTTATGTGGACTCATTACACTTTAACATAACTGAAGATACGCTTCGTGGAATCTGAGCCTTTCGGAAGGATTGAAAGTATCCAGCTGATGATAGACAGTGAAACTGGTCGATCCAAGGGATATGGATTTATTACATTTTCTGATTCAGAATGTGCCAAAAAGGCTTTGTAACAATTTAATGGATTCGAACTAGCAGGAAGGCCAATGAAAGTTGGTCACGTTACTGAACGTGCTGATGCTTCGAGTACTAGTTCATTTTTGGACAGTGACGAACTGGAAAGGACTAGAATTGATTTGGGAACAACTGGTCGTCTTCAGTTAATGGCAAGACTTGCAGAGGATACAGGTTTGCAGATTCCACCAGCTGCACAGCAAGCTCTACAAATGAGTGGCTCTTTGGCATTTGGTGCTGTGGCAGAATTCTCTTTTGTTATAGATTTGCAAACAAGACTTTCCCAGCAGACTGAAGCTTCAGCTTTAGCTGCAGCTGCCTCTGTTCAGCCACTTGCAACACAGTGTTTCCAACTCTCTAACATGTTTAACCCTCAAACAGAAGAAGTTGTATGGGATACAGAGATTAAAGACGATGTGATTGAAGAATGTAATAAACATGGAGGAGTTATTCATATTTATGTGGACAAAAATTCAGCTCAGGGCAATGTGTGTGTGAAGTGCCCATCAATTGCTACAACATTGCTGTCAATGCATTGCATGGTAGGTGGTTTGCTGGTAAAATGATAACAGCAGCATATGTACCTCTTCCAACTTACTACGACCTGTTTCCTGATTCTATGACAGCAACACAACTACTGGTTCCAAGTAGACGATGAAGGAAGATATAGTCCCTTATGTATATAGCTTTTCTTCTTTCTTGAGAATTCATCTTATCTTTTATTTAGATAAAAATAAAGAGGCAAGAATCTATTGTCATTTGTATACAATTCCTGTTACCTTGAAAAAATAACAATGTTAACTGGAATGCAGCGTGCTCATTCTCCCTAAAGAGCAAATCTCACTGTATAAAAAACTGTTCTCTTGTTCTGCCTTTTAAAATGTTCGTGTAGAAAATTAATGAACTATAGGAATAGCTCTAGGAGAACAAATGTGCTTTCTGTAAAAAGGCAGACCAAGGATGTAATGTTTTTAATGTTTCAGAAGCCTAACTTTTTACACAGCAGTTACATTTCACATTTCACTAATGTTGATACTTGGCTAATGGTTGAGCAGGTTTCTGAAATACAGATTTACTGTATGGGAATACAAGACAGCTAAAGGGCTGTTTGGTTAGCATCTCATCTTGCATTCTGATCAATTGGCAAGAAAGGGGGATTTCAAAATTATAATATTTCTTGGTAGTATCTTTTCAATTAATTTATCTGTAAAAGTTTCTTCGTAAATACTATGTGTTCTGATGTGTCTTAAAATTCCAAACAAAATGATCCCTGCATTTCCTGAAGATGTTTAGTGAGAGTCTGGTAAGCAAAGCAGTCTGAGAAAGAAATAGGAAATGCAGAAATAGGTTTTGTCTGGTTGCATATAATCTTTGCTCTTTTTAAGCTCTGTAAGCTCTGAAATATATTTTCGGGTTACTTCAGTGTGTTTGACAAGACAACTTGATATTTCTATCAAACAAATGACTTTCATATTGCAACAATCTTTGTAAGAGCCACTCAAATAAAAGTCTCTTAAAAAGGCAAAAAAAAAAAAAAAAAAAAAAAGAAAAAAGAAAATTACTATAGCGTAAACAAGAATGGGTGAAGGTATGTCATCTTGAGTAAGCCAAAATAATTGTTTTAAGAAACCTTGGCACATTCATTGTAAACCAATCATATCCAACCCATTATGTGGGTATGGAGTGGCTGTGTGCCCAGTCTGTTGAATCAGTCAGTGAATAAATGAATACAAAACATGCAGCTTTCCTACTCCTCTTGAAGAAGGCCTATAATTGTGTGTCTGTCCACCAAAATGGTGGTTCTCAGTGTGGTCCTCAGACCAGCAGCATCTGCATCAACCGGGAGCTTGTTAGAAATGCCAATTCTCAGGCCGCAGCTCAGACCTATGGACTCAAATACTCTGGTCGTGGGGCTCAGCCGTCCCTGTTTTAATAAGCCCTCCAGGGGATTCTGGTGCATGCTTAAGTGTGAGAATACTGCACAAGAAAATGGTTGTTTGTTAGATGCCTCAGTGTTCTTAATTACACTCCAAAGAAAGAATTGTCGTTCTTTCTGAGTATTCTGTTCTTGAACTCTTTCACTGTTTCATGGAAGCATCTCCCCAATGAATTCAGGGAGATGAACCACAACTCAGTGTTTGTTTTTAGTGATTCCAAGAGGTCAAACTGATGCCCATTGTCCTGACAGAGGAATGAAGGCTCAGCTGCTGGGCCTGGCGGGCCTCCTGCTGGTTGAGGAGAATGGAAATTGACCAGGATGTGGAGATCTCAAATGGTTGCAATAACTTCCAAATCTATTTTTCTCTTTCTCTTATTTAGGTTGTGTTGCAAATGAAATCCAATCCATATTTTCCCTAATTTACATTTAAAATGGTTCAAATGTTATGTTGATAGGAGATGAGTGAGTCCCCAAGAGACCTTATGAACCTACTAAAACTTAATCTTCAAAACAGGAAGTTGCACTTTACCCAGTGCAAACAAAGTTTAGCACGAAAAGGCCTGATTTGTATTTAACTTTCTTAGCCCAAAAATTTGGAATATATTTTAATTTTCAAAACACATTCTCTCCCATTCTCCCTACCATCATCAATCACATCTGCTGCCTTTCCTTCTCATATAAACTAAGATGTGAGAGCTCTAACCTTATTTTCATAATCATATTCTTGTCTTTTATGGCTAAGGGATCATGAAACTCTGGAAATACACTAGTTACCTCTAAGATTAATTCAGTTCAACAACCATTTATTGTTGCCTGCACTAGGAAATAGGACTGGCCTGTGGTGAGAAAGGAGATTAAAAAAAAAAAAAAAATTCAGAAATGAGTTGATCTTAGCTGAGAAATGACTATTTGGTGCACTAAATATATGTTTGATCATCATTTGCCCCGATTGCTTGAGCATAAGACATAGCCTCTATATTAGATCTCTGAAATTTTTTTGGAGATTCTGAAGAGGATCTCCGTATTAGAGAACAAGCAATTTAATTAGTGGCTAGAGGAGGAGGAGGAGGAGGAGGAGGAGGAGGAGGAGGAGGAAGAGGAAAGAGAGAGAACTGTGGCAACCTGCCTAGGCCAGGACAGGACACAGTCAAGCTGTCTTGTACCCAACTCCTCTATGTTCCCATGGTACTTTGTACATACTCCCATCTAGTACTCCCCCTCAAGGCAACTAATGATATACACATCTATTTCTCTTAATAGGACCATGAGCCTTTTGAAGGCAGGGGCTGCTTTTTTTTCTCAAGGAAGTTGTGTTGAGTTGCCCCTGCTGCTCAATACAATGTGCATACTTCAACTGCTTCTCTTAGGTTGCTTGCAACTTGAGGCCTCATGGAGGATTACAGAGATATTATCACTTCGGCCTTACACCTAGGAGAAGAGGCTCCCAGCCAGTGTAGGGCAGGGCCTTTTTAATTTTAAAATGCCAGAATTTAGGAATTCTTTTCCTTTATGGGAACCGATGGCCAGTAACTAGGTGTGGAGGCAGAAGAGCCCGGAGGAAATATGGTGAAAATAGGGAAGCCAGAGAGATGAACCTCCCTCACCCCCACCTCCATCCCCACTCCATTCAGTGCCTCATCCCGAGCCAGTGTGTCAGTGTGCAAGTTATTATTGCTGTATAGCAAATCGCCCCAAAATTCTGGTTTTATAAAGGCAGCAATCACTGTATTATCTTTCCAAGCTTTTGCAAGTCAGGAATTTAGGAAGGGCTCTGTTGGGGTGGTTCTGGCATAACATTTCTTGCTGCAGCTGCAGTCAGGTAGTAACTAGAGCTGGAATAGGTGGGGGACTGGAGCAACCAGAACCTGGATGGCCATTTTTCTCACTCTTCATGAAGTCACAGGGCCTCTCCACATAGTCCCTCCATGTGGGACTTCCTAAAAGCATGGAGACTAGACTGTTTACAGGGAGACCCAGTATGGCAAGCATTAGTGTTACAGTAAGCAAGGTGGAAAGTTGAGTGGCCTTTTATGAACTAACCTCAGAAGTCTCACCGTGTGACTTCTGTCATAGTTTATCAGTTGAATAGTGCCACAAAGCACACCCAGTTTCACAGAGAGGGGACATGGCCACCCCTCCATGATAGAAGGAGTGTCAAAACCACGTTGTAGAAGAGTGTGTGAGATGGGAGATACTGTTTCAGACATCTTTGGGGAATATATGATTTGCCATGGCCAGGAAGAGAGCTAACAGCTCTAACATCTTTTTCCTTCCCGCCAAAATGGTTTCCTTAACCCCTTTCTCTCCCCACCAACACACATACACACCCTGCACTTTTTATTCCAGTTATACTTTTGTTTTTGTTTTACACTGAAGGAATCTGGCATAACATTAATGTTAAGAAGCCCTAAGGTTTCTGTCTAAGGAATGTGAATTTAGGTTTCATAAAACTTAAAAATGTCATAGGTTTGACTGTTCACATAGATTCCCAAGTAATTTTCCTAGGAAAGTCTATTTCAAGTCCTGTTGGTGGGGAAAAAGGTAGATGAAAATCAATATCGATGGGTAGCATTGTACAAAAAAATGTGTGCTGTAGGTTATATTACCACAGAGGTAGTTTCCTGTGGAAACTTTTTCCCCCTAAAAAAGGTTTGACCATTCAACGGTGAAACCTGTTCACATACATTCTCAAGTAATTTTCCCTGGAAATACTATTTCAAGTTATACATACCTCCCAAATAAACCTGTGTACCACCAGTCGTTTTCTGGTGGTAAAGCTCAATTTTAAAATATTTTGAGAAACAGGACAAAACTTGGGTGGGGAAATCTAATTTTCTATTATCCAAAGAAAAGTTAATTAATTAGTATTAACATTTGAAAAGACAAGATTAAAGTTTGTACCTTTTTCAAAGGTAATTTGTAGCATGTTCAATAGTAGATGTCATATACTGGCAAAAAAAAAAAAAAAAAAAATCACTAATACATCCATTCACAAATTGTAGATGATTTTCTTTTTCTAGAAATTTTAACTTTTTAAATAAAGAACTGCCAGATTTTTAAGTTTCACTGAAAGTATCTAAAGCAAGCAGCAAGTAGCTATTGAGCTTGGTGAGATAATGACTATTTTCTTTAATTACCTTCCTACCAAATGTTGTGCTATTGAATATATTCTACACATAAATCATTCCAAAGGCAAGACTCAAGCCATCACAGATTTACATTTCACAAAGAAATATAAATTACCCTTGTCTCTATTTTCCACATTGATGATCTGTGTAATGAGCTGAGGAGGTAAGACTCAGGAAACCATCTTCATTAACAGTAAACTAAGAACAATTAATAACATTTTTTAAAAGAAGGAGGAGAAGCCATTACCCGGGACTAGATAATTGAATTGTATAAACTTATTGAAGCTTTACTGTAACTATAAGTATGTTTGCAAGTAATTATCACCCACAGCATAAATAACTTTATAATATTCTACCTGAGTCAGCGTTAGTCAGATTTGCAAAACACAAAGGAAAATAAGCAATTAGTTGATTCCTTATCCAAGAAAAGCATATTACTTAGTTACAAATAATTCCAAAATTCCCAGGGGAATGAGTGGGCAGAGACTGGTCCTGTACAGCCTATGACCCAACTTCAGATGTGGCAAGCAGGTCCCCTGTTGACAGGAAGGCCACCTTCTGATAAATTGCAGCCCAAGCTTCCCTTACGTTTCTGAAAGCCCTTAATAATAACACGGAGTTGTAAAATATGGAAGTCTGAGGGCTGGTATTATAACCTGAGACAGTTTTGGGAATCTTCGTATGGGTAGTACCTGAAGTACACCTCTTGATTATTCCCAGAAGCAAATTTTCAGAAGATCTTCTGCCAAGAGCTTCAGGTCTGTGAGAGAAAAACCTTGGGGGTGGGGGGTAGGGGGGAAGGTAGGGGGTACATAACCGTGCTGTGAAATTCCTGGGCTAAATATTCATTTCAAAACAATAAGGTAGAAATGGAAACACTGAAATAGTCTATAAACTATCTAAATATTGTCACTACATGATTTTTCTTATTAATGCACTCATCTCTCTCCCTGTCAAAACTTCTGGCTGCTTTGTTGAATCCTATCAAATAATTATTGGGGACTCATTTTTCTGGAATGAACAGAGGGCAGGATCAACTTCTCTGAAGCTGAAGTTTAGAGGAATGTCTGTATTTGAAATCTCACTTGTATAACACCCAGCCATCTTATTGCCCATGATTCTTGTGGACAAGAAACCAACCAAGGCATGTGTTTGAATGATTATGGTCTCTAACCTGAGCCCGAGACTGGTAAATTGCCAGGTGCTGACTCCTCACCGAAAGCATTTCTGCCTGGCTCAGTCTTAATTGTCACAGCTGTTTCTCTGAGTACGTATGGGATGTGGTGCCCTAGTTCTTCCTAGGAATGTGCTTCTTGAATGAAGGAAACATGTTATCTGCTTCTTATCTGATTATATGTTTATAAATGCATACCTACTTCTAACCTTGTCCACAGGCCAATTTTGGGTCAGCTGAAGGCACTCATTTGTTGTCTTAACTTTAGAAACTCTGTCCCAATAATTTAAGAAAGCCTAATCGGTAAAAGCCATCAAATTTCTAGGGAGAATTTTTTTTTTTAATACACAAGGTGTTATTAAGCAGAGTAACTTGATTTGTACTTTTTTCCTTTCATTTTCCATAGGCTACAGACTGAATGTTTGAGGTCCCCTGACCCCCGGTTCATATGTTGAAGCTCTAATTTCCCAGATGATGGTATTAGGAGGCGGGGGCCTTTTGGAGGTGATTAAGTCATGAAGGGAAAGCCCTCATAAATGGAATTAATGCCCTTATAAAAGACACTCCCCCCAAGAGCACGCATCATCTTTCTACCAGGTGAGGATATAATGAGAAGATGGTTGTCTGCAACCAGAAGAGGGCTTGCACCAGGAACAAAATCAGCCAGCACTTCATCTTGAACTTCCCAGCCTAAAGAACTGTGAGGAATACATGTCTACTGTCTAAGCCACCCAGTCTATGGTACATTGTTACAACAGCCCAAACAGACTAAGACATCATCTAAAAATGTCCATTCGCAACTGAAAGTGAACTATATTAATTATTTGTATATTACAAATAATATACAAAACATACCCACCATTTTATTTCTCCTTAAGTTCTATGTATAACAATCCTCTGGGAAACTGAATACTTTTCTTCCTTCATTGCCAGTAAAGATACCCTGTGATCTCGAGAGTTCTGCTATCAGTGGAGAGTAATCATTAAACAGAAAGCACCCCATGCGTAGTAAAAGACTCTGCACATAGTTTTAGTTATGCCACCCCGGATTGCTTATTTGCTGAAGAATCCCAATTCTTGGCCTGGCTAACTTAGGTTAAAGAGCCAGACCATCAATATCATATACAAAAAGCAGGAATATTTTTTATTTAAGTGTTAATTTTCATTTAAAATGTTATATCTTTTAAAGCAATACATATGTACATTAGTCATCTATTGTTAACTTTCAAATTCTACAATAGCATTGGCATTTGTGCCTATTTTTCAAATTAAAAAAAACTCTTTTCCTACTTGCTTTAAGGCCTACTCACAAGGTATTAAAGGATATGAGAAGCTGAAGGTCTGTGATCCAGCCACCCCACAGGCTGACACCTTGGTGGTACTTTCTAAGTAACATTTGGATATGCTCTTCTTTAAAAATTGGATTCAGGGGAAAATTAGATTTAGGACTTTGTGGTTGGCATAGGGGTAAGTGTTGAGAAATGTTCTCTTGGCTTGCATGAAGGAAAGAATATGGCCATCCGGAATCTTTTTTAAAAAAACAAACAAGCCTTTAATCTTCTTGTTATACTCAATTTCCTTTTGCATGGAGAGTGTGGCACTGGGGCTGCCTATTTGAAAGAACTGTAAGGAAACAATGAAGAAGAATGGCAAAGGGAGTGGCTCCCAGGGTCCTCTATTCATTCCTATTCTTTATGCAATGCATACAAAGACCTATAAAAAGCATCTGCAGAAGATCAGTTAGGCAGAGGAAATTGGGATCTGGGTATTTATGCCTCTGGCTCCCTTCTTGCTGTTTTGCCTCAGGCTAGAGACATCCCTCAACCACCTTTTCCAGGTGGCAGGCTCTATGACAACTCAAAGACTCATCAGCTCCTTCCCTATTCCAGCAACCATTCCCTCCTCTCAAGCCGTCAAGCCTGAGTGGTAACAAGTTGGTTGCTACAAGTTACAGATACCTGCACTGTCCTTTGTGTTTCTCCTATGCTAACTTTTGTCAATAAATCCTCCTTTAATTATCCTTTTATTGAGCGTGTCAACTGTTTTTTGCTAGAACCCTGACCGATGCATCCATAGGATAGAATGTCTGCACTTTTCAGGGCCTCTGTAGAACATCTAGGAGGAAGTGCATGCAGTAAAAGGTAGGTGGCAACCACTCACAACATCAGCATGGAGTTTTGGGGCTGAGTTCCAGACTGGGGGATGCTGGTGGGGTGCGACAGGGAGAGACAGTCAAATTTTTGCAATTTGTAACGTGCCACCACCATGGTGCACTTATTGCCTATTCCACAGGCAGGTGGAGAGAAGCTGCTGGACATGGAGCCAAGAAAACGGAACTCAGTCTCCCACTTCAAGTCCCTTTCAGAGAACTACAGCCTGAGTTTGTAAGGCCCTTCATTGTCACAGTTCCTTGTGAAGGGTACCTTAAGCCATCTTTATGAGTAAGAAGTGAGTGTCCTTTGGATTGTTTTCCCAAAATCTTTTAAACTCTGTAGGAAAATGTCAAGCAATAAAAAGTTATACGATGATACGTTTATGGTAAAGAGATGGTGTTTAAAAACAGTTAGGAATTTTGCCCATGTACTTACTTAAATAAAGAAACATCAAATTACCTAATAGTAATACATGTTTTCTTAATGACATTGCATTAAGAATTGCAAAAGATCATCTGTGTCAACCTGCCACCTACAAGGAAAACCACGTTTATTCCATTGAACCCTGCCTACTCTAGAAGTTCTTTAGGGAAATGGTGATAAAACAGCCTTCAACTTACCCTTGAAGTCTGCATTAAAACAGATATAAAGAGTTAACAGTTATTTTTGCAACTGAAGCTATAAAAGGGGTGACTATGGGATAGACCAGATCAACATCCAATCTCTAATAGAATGTTTTTCTTCCTGTCTCGCCCATCCAGCATTGGAATTCAGGAACTAGACACCTGCCTTATGTTTAATGTATATATATAGTGTCTAGGCTGATGAGAAAATGTCCTGGGAAGAATTTCTAAAACTAGTATATAATCATTTTGGTTCCTCAGCTTGATCTATCCATAGATCATCTTGGCTAGATTTTATTACACTGTATATCTAATGTTTAGACAGATATAGAACATTATTACTTGATTGGAAAAGCATTTTCTAAGCAAAGTAAGGATTTTTGCTGTATCATGACATGGAGATATAGAAATGTGGGGCCAGGCCCTGACTCTGCCATCTAACACGTGTACCTCAGGGGTTTGTCACTTCGCTGCCAGGGCTTTGGTACACTCATGAAGGGATAGAGGTAAATGATAAATAATGTCTTTTTCAGCTAGAATGAAAACCCTATTATCTGAACATGGGAAGATGGAAGGTCCTAGGTGTATAAATCAGGATTCTGCTGAAATAATTCTCCATAATAACTTCAAAACTTGGTGGTTTATAACAATGAACATTTATTTCTACCTCAAGGATCTGAAGATCAGCTGTAACTCAGTTGGGCTCAGCTGACCTCAGCTCCAAACTTCAACTTGGGTTCAGATTTGCTCCATATTTCTTTTCAATCTGGTGCCAGAAACTACCCAAGCATGTTATTCTCATGGCTGATGGCAGAAATACAAAAGAAAGGAGTGAGAGGAAATACACAACGTCTCTTAAGGCTTCAGCTGGGAACTGACACCCTTTCACTTCTATCTACATTTCCTTGGCTGAACCAAGTCACATGACCACGGCCAAAGTCAATGGATCAGGGTATATAATCTGCTTACTCTCTTGAGAAGTACTGCAAAGTCAGATGGCAAAGGATGTGGTAGTATAATTCTATTGCAAGAAAAGAATTAAGAATTAGGAACATAAATCCAATCTGCTATCCCATTGGCCATTGAGCATAGCCTATAATCTCTAAACTCTCCAGCTCTGATTGGTATGTTCCCCTCCTGTCTCCATATAGGGCAGTAAATCCATACATCATCACTGAACTTTACCAGCAAAGCAGAGCTACAGCTCTTTGAGAAGGGGCTGCTGGTTGTCTGAGAGGAAGCACCCTGCTGTTGGCCAGTCACTTCAAGACAGCACAGAGTTCGCATCAGTGGTCTGAATCAGATGGGCATTTGTTGAGGACCCTCATTCATCAACATTCAGGACAGCAGAGAACTGTCTTGAGACATTCTATTCACCCTGATGAAGCCCCAAATAATTCCATAACAGTCTTTAAGTTCCCCAGTAAAACAGATTTCTTAGCTCTTCTCAAAAGTTCTTATACAAGAGATTCAATAGAAAACTGTGGAAGTTTCCTCAGTGACAGCCCCAGAAGGCCTGGCAGGGTGGTGGACTGCCAGAAATGCAAATTACCAGACTTGCGTCAACAGAAATCAGGAATTTCATCTCTCATTCAAGATCTATTGAGTCCTCTTGAAATCTGATCTTTATTCTGACTTGCTTGTAGATTTGCATCCAAGTCTGAGTCAGGAAAATCACCAAGCTACCCTTCTCAGAGATACTCAGACCCCTGTGGGGTATTCTCTTCCTTGTTCTCATTTTGACTCTTAGAATTATGGGTTGTAATGGAAATATTGGCATAATCTGAACTTTAGCTGTGGACTGTACAAGGAGAACTCATGGCTGTAATTTTAATTCTTTTACGTATAATCTGCCAACACATACACCCCCATAATGTAAACTTACTTGGTTTAGGTTTATAAATTGGGTGTTTTTGACAAAATCTAAGACCCTCAGGGAAATCACTATGCCATTAACAAGTCAGTTTATCTAAGGAGCCATTAGTGAAAGAAAGAATGGGAGAGAAGAAGCTGAACTTGTATCTTTCTTCCACGTCTTAACCCAAGAAATACACCTCCTTCAGATGGTGAGACCTCCCTTCTGTGGACAGTCATTCACCAAATCTGCAAGAAAACATCATGAGCTGTTTCCAGGCTGAATTATAGCTATGACTTCACACAGCTGCCTCACTTTCAGACAAGACAGTTTCAGTCAGATGATCTTGCTGGCCAGAAAAGGGGAGAAAGTCTCCTATCAACAAGCTACTGGCCATTGGCCAAACTGGTCGTCTCTCAATAGTGACGCAGGTTTAGAGCTACTCCTGGAAAAGCAGCTGTCTTCAAAGGATATGAAATGAGCTCATGCATGAAATAAGACTTGAGCAGAGATGTGATTCTGTTTATGTAATTGCTTTAATTACTACCCTCTCTGTAAGCCATTCCAGTATATTTTGCTTATGGAAATTAATACTTTTAATGTTATGAGATAAAATCAGTAAAAAACAACTTTCCCTTTCAAGAGGAAATGGAGATTTAAAAAGGGAAATATGCAATCAAAGTCAATATTCGCTCCAAAGATTAATTTTAACATTCTATGATACTAACAATGGGTATTGTGGGTGACCATCATACTCACTTCTACTAGAACTGTCTTGGAAGAAACTTTCCCATTGATTAGTCAGTTCCTTTTCGAGATTTAATCATTCACATTTTAGAATCCTTAACTATGTAAAATCTTACTATTTTAAATTTTATATGGATGTATTGGAATAATATTCTTCATAGGCAGATGACAGTAGAAATAAATGCTTCTTTCCTTGATCATACCATACCTGTGATCTTGTGTTAATTATCTACTCTTATGTCATACTAGTGACCTTGTGTTGATTATCTACTATTGTGAAACAAAACCCCCAAAAGTTAGTGTCTTAGAGCAACATTTATTATGTCATACTTTCTGTGGGTCAGAAATCTGGGTGTGGTTTAGCTGGATCTTCTGACTCAGGATGTCTCACAAGGCTGCATTCAAGGTGTGGGCCAGGGCTGCCGTTTCATCTGAAGGCTCTACTAAAGAAAGTCTGCTTCCAAGCTCACTCACATGGTTGTTGACAGAATTCGGGTTCTCACAGATTATTGGATTGAGGGGCTGCAGTAATCACTGGCCATTAATGAGAGGCTTCTCTCAGTTTCTTGCCAAATGGGCCTCTCCAGAAGGCAACTTACAACCTGGCAGCTGGCTTCCCCAAGAGCAAGGTCTCTGACAGAAAGGAAGTGTATAAGAGATCACAAGTAAAAAGGAAGTCAGATTTTTTGTAACCTGATCTCAGAAGTGATATTCCATTACCTTTGTTGTATCCTGAGAAGGAAGTCACTAAGTCCAGCCCCACTCAAGGATGTAAATATAAGAAGATAGAGATCATTTTGCGGCAGTTTAGAGGTTGGCTGACATAGCTCTTTTAGTCATTTAATAAAATATACTTTGAGATAAAGAAAAAAATTATTTATACAAACATACTAGAACTTACAACATAAATATATGGTGTTCCTATTGAGCTAAGCAATTTATAAGGCTCTAACTATTCTAATAATGTCACCTCTACTCAAACTACTTTTCAAATTAATTTTTAAAATTATTTTTCAGAGTTGCCTTAAGTGCCTATGTCACATTCTTTCCATTTGAATAATGAAAAGAGTTAAAAGTCATTCAAAAAAATAAGGTTAGTTATCAAGATCGGTAACGCTGTTTTTAGTCTTGGTTTTTGTAAGCATGAAATAAAAAGACTGATTTCCTTATGCAGCTCATAAATTGGCTTCAAAGGTAATGCCTAAAAAGGATTATTTTGATTTAACCTTCATTTGGATGCTTAAAACCTGATACTTATCTGAAGATTTTCAATCTGCTTCCTTCATAGCTATGGTTTTTGTGTTTACACTTTTTCCTCCATATCTGATATTCCAGGGCAAATAGAAAGTATAGATCATGTTGGGACATGTTGAGACAGAAGGGGACACTGAGGAAAGAACCAGGGTCCCCCAAGTGGGCTCCGGAGTACACTTTCTCTCACAAGCAGACAGAACACCTTTAGAGCAGCATGCACTTGGATTATCTACTGTACATCTAAGACCCCACTAAGGTTTGCAGTTGGAGTCAGTATGAAACTGACATGCCACATCCACACCCAGGAAACTCCTCAGAGCTGAGAGAAATCTGAGGAAAACCCACAACCACTAATCTTAACCTGGTTGGGAGGAGAAGAGACACTGCATCACAAATAGGGGGATTGTTTTCTGGGGATCCATCCACTCGCAATCCTCAGGATTATAAACTGTTCATGAGATTCCTACTTGTTAAATAAATGCCTTCAATTTTGTCAAACTTAGCATAAGTGATTTCCATTAATCTCCATTTTCCTGGGCCCAAGGCAAGAGGTGAAAGGCTAGGCACTAGTTCTGTGCTGAACCCTGAGTCTGTGCAAAATGACCTCAAACTCTATTTTTCCATTTCCTCAGGCCACCCCTCCCCACTCCCACCCCTCTTTCCCTTTCCTCATACCTAAAGAGCAAGCCTAGAACCCTGATACTGTCAGAGGCATTTGAACCACAGCAACTCCATGTTGAGTAGGGGGCTGGGTAAAATAAGGCTGAAACCTACTAGGCTGCATTCCCAGACAGTCAGGCATTCTAAGTCACAGGATGAGATAGGAGGTCAGCACAAGATACAGGTCATAAAGACCTTGCTGATAAAACAGATTGCAGTAAAGAAGCCAGGTAAAACCCACCAAAACCAAGACAGTCATGAGAGTGACCTCTGGTCATCCTCACTGCTACATTCCCACCAGTGCCATGACAATATACAAATGCCATAGCAACGTCAAGAAGTTACCCTATGTTGTCTAGAAAGAGGAGGCATGAATAATTCACCCTTTATTTAGCACATCATCAAGAAATAACCATAAAAATGGGCAACCAGCAGCCCTTAGGGTTGCTCTGTCTATGGAGTAGCCATTCTTTTATTCCTTTATTTTTTTTTTGTTTGTTTTAAATGTTTTATTTCCACAGGTTATTGGGGAACAGGCGGTGTTTGGTTACATGAGTAGATTCTTTAGTGGTGATTTGTGAGATTGTGGTGCACCCATCACCCGAGCTATACACTCCACCCAATTTGTAGTCTTTTATGCCGCACCCCCTTCCCACCCTTTCCCCCTGAGTCCCCAAAGTTCATTGTGTCATTCTATGCCTTTGTATCCTTATAGCTTAGCTCCCACTTATGAGTGAGAACATACAATGTTTGGTTTTCCATTTCTGAGTTACTTCACTTAGAATAGTAGTCTCCAGTCTCATCCAGGTCCCTGCAAATGCCATTAATTCATTGTTTTTATGGCTGGGTAGTATTCCATCATTTATGTATACCACAATTTCTTTATCCAGTTGTCAATTGATGGGCATGCAGGTTGGTTCCACATTTTTGCAATTGCGAATTGTGCTGCTGTAAACATGTGTGTGCAAGTATCTTTCTTGTATAATGACTTCTTTTCCTCTGGGTAGATACCCAGTAGTGGGATTGCTGGATCAAAATGGTAGTTCTACTTTTAGTTCTTTAAGGAATCTCCACACTGTTTTCCATAGTGGCTGTACTAGTTTACATTCCCACCAGCAGTGTAGAAGTGTTCCCTGTTCACTGCATCCACGTCAACATCTATTATTTTTTTGATTTTTTTTATTATTGCCATTCTTGCAGGAGTAAGGTGGTACTGTATTGTGGTTTTGATTTGCATTTCCCTGATCATTAGTGATGTTGGGCATTTTTTCATATGTTTGTTGGCCATTTGTGTATCTTCTTTTGAGACTGTCTATTCATGTCCTTTGCCTACTTTTTGATGGGATTATTTGTTTTTTTCTTGTTAATTTGTTTGAGTTCATTATAGATTCTGGAGATTAGTCCTTGGTCAGATATACAGATTGTGAAGATTTTCTCTCACTCTGTGGGTCGTCTGCTTACTCTGCTGACTGTTCCTTTTGCCATGCAAAAGCACTTTAGTTTGATTAAGTCCCAGCTATTTATCTTTGTTTTATTTCATTTGCTTTTGGGTTCTTGATCATAAAATCCTTACCTAAGCCGATATCTAGAAGGGTTTTTCCAATGTTATCTTCTAGGATTTTTATAGTTTCAGGTCTTAGATTTAAGTCCTTGATCCCTCTTGAGTTGATATTTTTTATAAGGTGAGAGATGAGGATCCAGTTTCATTCTCCTACATGTGGCTTGCCAATTATCCCAGCACCATTTGTTGATTAGGGTGTCCTTTCCCCATTTTATGTTTTTGTTTATTTTATCGAAAATCAGTTGGCTGTAAGTATTTAGTTTTATTTCTGGGTTCACTATTCTGTTCCATTGGTCTACATGCCTATTTTTATACCAGTAACATGCTGTTCTGGTGACTATGGCCTTATGGTATAGCTTGAAATCAGACACTTTACTCTATGGACGTGCCCTAAATTCTTTCTTGGGTGAGATCCAAGAACCCTCTCTTGGGGTCTGGATCCAGACCCCTTTCAGGTAACAATACCTTTCTGGTAATAACTCTCCTGGATAGAGAACTGCGTTATTACTCCATGCCCACACGCAGCAACAAACTTCTGAGCATAACATGGATTTGCCTTCATAAAACTAAGGTAACAGGATGATCTTAGTAAGTTTTGATATCTGGATTCCTTTCTGTGCCATTTCACTTTGGTGATGACCCCTCCTGTTCTTCAGAGACCAGATTCTTTTACTGTTTGGTGGTGGATTGGCACACTGGTGGTCCCTGAATTTCCCTATATTTATGCCTTCATGTAGTTCCCTCCCAAAATGATTCTGAGTTTGACCAGGCACTATGTGACCTGCTTTGGCCAACAGGACATTAGCAAGCAGAGACCTAGTAAATGCTTGCACACTGGGGGACATGTCCTCTTAGAGAACTCATTGGAAGTCTCTTGCCACGGTATAAGGAAGTTTAGGTCAGCTACTGAGTGTGGAGAGGCCACAGGCAGAGAAATCCTAGAGGGTGAGAGGCCACCTTGGATGTTTCTCACCCAAGCAAGCTCCCAGATGAGTTCAGCTACATGTGTGACCTCAGCTATATGATATGGAGCATAAGGTGGCCTGAGTTGAGCCTCATGAACCCGGATAATCATTAGAAATGATAAATTGTTGCTTTACACCAAGTTTTAGAGTGACTTGTTATGCGGCAGAAGAGAAGTCAAACACTTCCTTCTCTTCCCCAGCAGCAAAGCAAGAAAGTGGAAAACAATCATCTTTACATTTGAAAATTGATTGCTTGGTTTTAAGCATCTGAAGGCCTGAAGTATGTTGCTTCATCTGCATTTCAAATTGTGGATTGGAAGATGAGGTTATTTGGAGAAGCATGTCTTCTTATATAGGTATAATGAAAGGAGGGCTTAGTTTTCTACAACTTCTAGGATTCCACTCTGGTAAGCAGCCAGGAAGAGAGGATCCCTTACTCCTTAATTCATCTCTTTCTCCTTTACCTTTTCTACTGACCAGGATCCAGCCTTTATTTCCCTTAATACCTACTCAGTTGATTCATCCATTTCATGTTTTCTATTGTGTTAAAAGATGTTCTGCTGACTATTTTCTCAGTTTGCTCTTCCGGCTCTGTGTTTCTCCTTTCTCATTCCTTCTCTGTGCCCTGGGTTGACCTCTGTGGTAATGCGGCACCTGAGCTCACCAGAACTCTGGTTTCTGATTGAGTTGGGCCAAGGGGCAGCACTCACAGGAAATCGAGGGCTAGAGGAGAGTAGTCAGGAAATGCATCCCAGCCCCACCCTGCCTTCCTACAAGTCACAGTCTCCTTTATGGACAGGTAATCCCTCTCTCACAGCAAGAGCTCTCTCTGGGTTCCAGTAATGGTGGCTTCTCCCTGCCCCTTTAAACCTTGGGTGGTAATGGATTCCTACTTTTGTTAGTCCCTGGCGTGCATCACCAACCTTGGTGGTTCCATTAACCCTGTCCACAATTCTGTAAAAGGATTTTTTTCTCATCTATCACCCCTTGAGTGTGCCATCTGTAACAGTGGTCACATCTGTTTCCTCAAGGATCTTGATTGATAAAAATGCTCACTAACTAACTATACTTATTGTAAAGACATTTTCAATTTCTTACTAGAGATGTGCATAACTGTTAATATCTTCTTACCTACATAAAGCCAAGAGCCCCGTTGCTGAGTTGGTATCATTCCAGTGAACAGCAGAGGAGGGCTGGGTGCCGTGGCTCACACCTATAATCCTAGTACTATTGGGAGGTCAAGGTAGGCAGATCACTTGAGCCCAGGAGTTTGAGACCAGCCTGGACAACATAGTGAGACCGTGTCTCTAAAATAAAATTTTTGTTTAAATTTTTTAACAGTGTAGTGGCACATGCCCATGGTCCTGGCTACTCAGGAGGCTGAGGTGGGAGGATCACTTGAGTCCTGGAGGTCGAGGCTGCAGTAAGCTGTGATCATGCCACCACACTCCAGCCTAGGCAACAGACAAGACCCTTTCATCTTCCCTCCCCCCAACCCATAGAAGCAGAGGAGCACAGTGAGGTAGAAGTTACAACATGACCACTTCTTTGTGTTTCAAGGAGTGAGGAGGACATGTCTCTATCTCTGAGATAGAGTCCCCAGGACTGGGAAGAGGAGTGGGATTTATAGTTCTGTGAGAGAGGTGGATGACCGAACCTCATCTGGCTGGCTGGGGGAGTGTGCTCTTCCAATAGGTCACAGTAGCCTAGGGCCAGCAAGATTTCACTGGAACACAGCCAACAACAGCTGGCAGACAGAGGGGACCAGGGCCCCTTGGAAGCTTTGAGGAGTCCAGGAGGGATGGCAGCTATGCAGCAGCAAGCTGACTGACGCCAGGAGTGGCCTTCAGGTGTCCAAGAGGACAGATTGTAAGCAACTGATGGGGAGTGGGGGATAGTTGACACAAGTAAAGCGTGCTGGGCCTCTTGCCAAACTGCCTCTTCATTCATTTTAAATTTAATTTTGAGAAAGAAGATGTGATGGGACCAGATTCCTGATGGTTACTGAGTGGATTTTGGAGAACTACTTTGTATCGACAATGTTTCCAGTTATGGAAATGTTTATGCTTTTATTTAAAAATCTGCTTCACGGCCGGGCACGGGGGCTCAAGCCTGTAATCCCAGCACTTTGGGAGGCCGAGAATGGGCGGATCACGAGGTCAGGAGATCGAGACCATCCTGGCTAACCCGGTGAAACACCGTCTCTACTAAAAAAATATAAAAAACTAGCCGGACGAGGTGGTGGGCGCCTGTAGTCCCAGCTACTTGGGAGGCTGAGGCAGGAGAATGGCGTAAACCCGGGAGGCGGAGCTTGCAGTGAGCTGAGATCCGGCCACAGCACTCCAGCCTGGGCGACAGAGCGAGACTCCGTCTCAAAAAAAAAAAAAAAATCTGCTTCACATAAAATAAGATTCTACAAATACATAGCTGATCACTTAGAATCTCTTCTGCAAGGCACAAGCCATTCTAGGAGGGTATAAATTCTAAAGTTCAGTTGAAATCAATGATATAATCAGGTCTAGCTATGGGTGGTTAATGGGAAAAGATAACTTCAATTTCTGGAGGTTGTTTTTCGTTATGACTTTCAAGTGTAACGTGCAGAGTTACATTACAGAGAATTTGAAAGGATACTAGTAGTTAAATGTTAGGATAGATGAGAGGCTAATACCTCTAATATATTCTTTGTCACCTTAAAAAGGAAGAGAGAAAGGAAGGAAGAAAGAAAGGAAGGAAGGAAGAAAAAGAGGAAAGAAGAGAAGAAGAAACTGTTGGAAAAATACAAAATATTTTGAATAGAGAGATTTCAAAAAATAAGTCTCTAAAAACATGGCCACATTCTTCCAATGAACAGCATAGCAAAAGAAAATGGTCTTGAATAGTGAGTAAGAGGACTCTACTCCCACTGCCTCCTTCATCCCATAAGGTCTCTTTTTTTTTTTTTTTTTTTTTTGAGACAGAGTTTCGCTCTGTCGCCCAGGCTGGAGTGCAGTGGCGTGATCTCGGCTCACTGCAACCTCCGCCTTTGGGGTTCAAGCAGTTCTCCTTGCCTCAGTATCACAAGTAGCTGGGACTACAGGTGCATGCCAGCATACCTGGCTAATGTTCTGCATTTTTATTAGAGACGGAGTTCACCATGTTAGCCAGGATGGTCTTGATATCCTGACCTCGTGATCCGCCTTCCTTGAGTGCTGGGATTCATAAGGTCTTAAATCATGATTTTTAAAAAATGTCCTTACTACAAATTAGAACTTCCAACCCGGACACTGAAAAAGAAACTTTAAATATATATTAATAGATGTGATTATAGATAAGATACTGTACATACATTATCTCCCTGAATCCTTGCACTAATTCTAGACAATAGATATTATTACCCCGATTCTACAAATAAAAAAACAGGCAGAGAGAGGTTCAGTGAAATGCTTAATGACTCATGATCAGAAGGTAGTGAAGCTGGGAATTGAGCATAGGTTTATGCTTTTTCAACAGCTCTACACTGCCTTCTAAATAGGAAAAAAGTGTGTGTTGGGGGTGGGAATCAAGCAACTGGCATTTTTAGAAAGTTAATTTAGTGAGAACATGTGGTATTCGGTTTTCTGTTCCTGTGTTAGTTTGCTGAGAATGATGGTTTCCGACTTCATCCATGTCCCTCCAAAGGACATGAACTCATCCTTTTTAATAACTGCATAGTATTCCATGGTGTGTATGTGCCACATTTTCTTTATCCGGTCTATCATTTATAGGCATTTGGGTTGGTTCCACGTCTTAGCTATTGTGAACAGTGCTGCAATAAACATACATGTACATGTGTCTTTATAGTAGAAAGACTTATAATTCTTTGGGTATTGGGATAATACCCAAAATCCCAGTAATGGGATTGCTGGCTAAAAGGTATTTCTGGTTCTAGATCCTTGAGGAATCACCACACTGTCTTCCACAATGGTTGAACTAATTTACACTCCCACCAACAGTGTAAAAGCATTCTTATTTCTCCACATCCTTTCCAGCATCTGTTGTTTCCTGACTTTTTAATGATCACCATTCTAACTGGCATGAGATGGTATTTCATTGTGGTTTTGATTTGCATTTCTCTAATGACCAGTGATAATGAGGTTTTTTTCATGTGTTTGTTGGCCGCATAAATGTCTTCTTTTGAGAAGAGTCTGTTCATATCCTTCCCCCACTTTTTGATGGGGTAGGTTGTTTTTTCTTGTGAATTTATTTAAGTTCCTTGTAGATTCTGGATATCAGCCCTTTGTCAGATGAATAGATTGCAAAAATTTTCTCCCATTCTGCAGGTTGCCTGTTCACTCTGATGATAGTTTCTTTTGCTGTGCAGAAGTTCTTTAGTTTAATTAGATCCCATTTGTCAATTTTGGCTTTTGTTGCCATTGCTTTTGGTGTTTTACTCATAAAGTCTTTGCCTGCTGGGTGCGGTGGCTCACACCTGTAATCCCAGCACTTTGGGAGGCCGAGGCGGGCAGATCACGAGGTCAAGAGATTGAGATCATCCTGGCTAACACGGTGAAACCCCTGTTTCTACTAAAAATACAAAAAAATTAGCCGGGCGTGGTGGCGGGTGCCTGTAGTCCCAGCTACTTGGGAGGCTGAGGCAGGAGAATGGTGTGAACCCAGGAGGCGGAGCTTGCAGTGAGCCGAGATTGTGCCACTGCACTCCAGCCTGGGCGACAGAGCGAGATTCCGTCTCAAAAAAAAAAAAAAAGTCTTTGCCCATGCCTATGTCCTGTGTGGTATTGCCTAGGTTTTCTTCTAGGGTTTTTATGGTATTAGATTTTACATATAAGTCTTTAATCCATCTTGTGTTAATTTTTGTATAAGGTGTATGGAAGGGGTCCAATTTCAGTTTTCTGCATATGGCTAGCCAGGTTTCCTAACACCATTTATTAAATAGGGAATCTTTCCCCATTGCTTGTTTTTGTCAGGTTTGTCAAAGAGCAAATGGTTGTAGATGTGTGGCGTTATTCTGAGGCCTCTGTTCTGTTCCATTGGTCTATATATCTGTTTTGGTACCAGTACCATGCTGTTTTGATTACTGTAGCCTTGCAGTATAGTTTGAAGTCAGGTAGTGTGATGCCTCCAGCTTTGTTCTTTTTGCTTACGATTGTCTTGGCTATATGGGCTCCTCTTTGGTTCCATATGAAATTTAAAGTAGTTTTTTCTAATTCTGTGAAGAAAGTCAATAATAGTATGATGGGGATAGCATTGAATCTATCAATTACTTTGGGCAGTATGGTCATTTTCATGATATTGATTCTTCCTATCCATGAGCATGCAATGTTTTTCCATTTGTTTGTGTCCTCTCTTATTTCCTTGAGCAGTGGTTTGTAGTTCTCCTTGAAGAGGTCCTTCACATCCCTTGTGAGTTGTATTCCTAGGTATTTTATTCTCTTTGTAGCAATTGTGAATGTGAATTCACTCATGATTTGGCTTTCTGTTTGTCTATTATTGGTGTATAGGAATGCTTGTGATTTTTGCACATTGATTTTGTATTCTGAGACTTCGCTGAAGTTGCTTATCAGCTTAAGAAGATTTTGGGTTGAGACAAGGGGTTTTCTAAATATACAATCATGTCATCTGCAAATAGGGACAATTTGACTTCTTCTCTTCCTATCTGAGTACCCTTTATTTCTTTCTCTTGTCTGATTGCCCTGGCCAGAATTTCCAGCACTGTGTTGAATAGGAATAGTGGGAGAGGGCATCCTTGTCTTGTGCCAGTTTTCAAAGGGAATGCTTCCAGTTTTTGCACATTCAGTATGACATTGGCTGTGGACTTGTCATCAATACCTAGTTTATTGAGAGTTTTTGGCATGAAGGGGTGTTGAATTTTATTGAAGGCATTTTCTACATCTATTAAGATAATCATGTGGTTTTCGTCATTGGTTCTGTTTATGTGATGGATTACGTTTATTGATTTGCATATGTCAAACCAGCCTTGCATCCCAGGTGTGAAGCCGCCTTGATCGTGGTGAATAAGCTTTTTGATGTGTTGCTGGATTCAGTTTGCCAGTATTTTATTGAGGATTTTCGCATCGATGTTCATCAGGGATATTGGCCTGAGATGTTCTTTTTTTGTGTGTCTCTGCCAGGTTTCGGTATCAGGATGATGCTGACCTCATAAAATGAGTTAGGGAGGAGTCCCTCTTTTTGTATTGTTTGGAATAGTTTCAGAAGGAATGGTAGCAGCTCCTCTTTGTGCCTCTGGTAGAATTCGGCTGTGAATCCATCTGGTCCTGAGCTTTTGTTGGTTGGTAGGCTATTAATTACTGCCTCAATTTCAGAACTTGTTATTGGTCTATTCAGGGATTCGACTTCTTCCTGGTTTTTCTGGTTTAGTCTTGGGAGGGTGTATGTGTCCAGGAATTTATCCATTTCTTCTAGACTTTCTAGTTAATTCTGTAGAGGTGTTTGTAGTATCCTCTGATGGTAGTTTATATTTCTGTGGGATCAGTGGTGATATCCCCTTTGTCATTTTTTATTGTGTCTATTTGATTCTTCTCTCATTTCTTCCTTATTTTTCTGGCTAGCCATCCATTTTGTTAATCTTTTCAAAAAACAAACAAACAAACAAACAAACAGCTCCTGGATTCATTGATTTTTTTGAAGAGATGAACAATGAGAACACATGGACACAAGGAAGGGAACATCACACACTGGGGCCTGTCGGGGGGTCGGGTGATAGAGGAGGCATAGCATTAGGAGAAATAACTAATGTAGATGACGGGTTGATAGGTGCAGTAAACCACCATGGCACGTGTATACCTATGTAACAAACCTGCACGTTCTGCACATGTATCCCAGAACTTAAAGTATAATTTAAAAATATTAATTTATGTAAACGTTTCAACATTTTCTTAAAAAAAAAAATCTCAGCCTGGGCAACATAGCAAAACCCTGTCTCTACAAAAAAATACAAAGATTAGCCAGGCATGGTGACATGTGCCTGTTGTCCCAACTACTGGGACGTGGGGATAGCTAAGGTGGCAGGATCTTCTAAGCCCAGGGAATTGAGGCTACAGTGAGCCAAAATCATACCAATGCACTCTAGCAGCCTGGGCAACAGCAACCCTGTTTCAAAAAAAAAATCCTTCTATTTTATTTACTGATATTAACTCTAACTCTATATTAGTTTTAATAGTGGCTTGTTGACTACAGACCAAAAAAAAATTAATTTGGAGTAAAAACAGTAGATTTGGAAGAGGGAGTCTTATCTCACTAGATTAGTTGGGTAATGCGACCACATTTCTCTGTTTCATCTTTTCGTTCCTTGATGGGCTCTTACAAAGGAACTAATTCATTCCAATTAGTTTTGAGAAATGGTTTTAGTGCCTGGGCATCAAAGCATTAATATCTAAATCTATAGGAAAAATAAATAGTATAGATATTCATGCAATTCTCCAACATATTTGGTATACATTCCGGAAGAAAAAGCTTAAGTTCTTCTTCTTGCTGAAAAAGCATATGGATAAAATTTAAAAATCCAAATCTGTATTGAATGTGAAAAAGAAACAAACTCCCAGCATTCCATGTACTAGGTTGAATTTTCTCCTCTACCTCTCAGACGGAGACAATTCTATTCTAACCTGCTCCACCCACCATGTGGATATGACTTGATCTATCTTTGCTGTCTTTCTTTCCCGGAACACAGAGAGACACCATCCACAGGGCACAAGGGAATTTGCCCAGTCTGCTCTGGGCATATAAATCCGTACTTGATCAATAATGGGGGAGCAGAGAGGAGGTCAAATGACTGGAAATGACAAAGTGTCATATGCTAAACCTGGTTTACCCCTGGTCCAGTCCTTATTTCCTATACAATCATAGCCCATGACCTTTGCCATGGAAACTAGGTCACTGTGGCAAGATAGATCTTGAATGTATTATTCATCTCTGATAATATTTTGAGTAGACTGCTGATGTCTATGCCACAGGAATCTGCTCCTGAAAATGAAATGGTAGTTTCTTCTAGATAACTTCATGTAGATATAAGCAAAGATTTAGTTATTCATGTAAATCAAATTACAGGTGTGAAAATGAAGTTGTGGGAATCTAGGTGTGTGGTAACGAGTATTAATGTCTGAGGGAAACAGTGTCAGTTTATTTTTTAACATATGTTTGACTTTAAAAGCTGTGAATGTGGGAAAACTCACAGGATGTTAGCATGTGTGAACATGGCAAGATTCGCAGTCAAAGAAGACCTGGGTGAAGAAACTATTGCAGTGGCATCCTGTTGCTGATCTCCATCCCACTTTCAGCTCAAGAGCAGCTGCCTGTGAGTGATACTGAATATCAGGAAAAATATGTTCAGTTTTAGGTGAGAAGCAGAATTAAAGCCACATCACAGGCATATATTTGCAGTACTATGGTCGCTGGAACCAGTGTCCGGTAGTATGTTGGTAAATGCTTAACAACCAGCTCTCCAGGAAATTCGAAACCCTGATCTGTAATGGCTGCCAATTTTCATGGTATAAATACTCCCACCCTAGTCAATTTCAAACTACCAGCCTGACCTCACTGCAGACAGAATTAGGAAGAAATGTGAAGCTGGCTCCAGTGCGCCCAGTGTAACCCTTTTCTCCTCCAACCCCAAGCACTCCACTCGCATGGGACAAGCACCTGAAAGAAATGAAACTGGTCAGTTTCTGTTTCAGAAGAAAAGTGATAGATCAGCCCTCTGGGTTTTTGCTCACACTGGCTCGTCTACCTCAAACACATTTTCCTATCCATCTTCATTCAGCTCAGCCCTTCTCATCCTTCAGAAGTAGAGAGGTATAGAAGTCTTCCTTCATCCCCAACGCCAAAGCTAAGTGAGGTTCCTTTCCTTCAACTCTGAGGTTCCTGTCCAGATAACATTCTGTTTTAAGAGTCTGTTTACTGTTTTGGGAGCTCCTTGAGAGCAGGTGCAGGAGCCTTTCACCATTATATCCCTGATGCTTAGCACAGGGCTTAACACAGAGAAAGGGGGTTAATAGGTATTTATTGATTGAAGCAGGGAGGGAGGGAGAAAAAGAGTGAGAAATGGACCTTGAATTATCATCCTCAAGCTGCCTCCGCCAAAAAACACAGCTAAGCAGTTGGAGTTGCAAAAGCAGTGTTGCGGTTTTAAATGTGTTAATTTATTTTATCACTTTGATTACAAACCATCATTAGCCATCTAGCATTTCCATGTGGACTGTATCATATGACTTTGGACTGAGACTCCCTGCTTTGAACTCAGTTCCTTCATTTACAAGCTCTGTAACTTTGCAACCAGCTCTGTGTTTTCTCTGTGCCTTAATTTACTTTTCTGCTAACTGAGGAGAGTGGTAACACCAAGCTCACAGAGTGGTCACAAGGAAAAAGGAAACAATGTGTTCCACACTTAGCTGAGTGTTTGGCTCATGATCAGAGTTTAATAAATGTCAACTAGTACCAATAAACTGCTGTGCTCTGTATTTTCAGTCAATTGACTTGTTTAGGGGAAAAAAATGGATTCCCCAGCCATAAACTCCTAACTCAAGAAAGCCACGTAGGTGTAAACAACCAGTTAGTTATTCCTTTCTTTTCCCTTTGCTTGCTCGCCCCCTGTGACTGCTCTGGTTAGTAAGTGCAGTGAGTTGGCATGAAGGAGGGTCTGATGTAACAGACACCAGGGCCAACAGTGTTTTCCCGCCACCTCCTTTCTTGTTTTTGAGACTGTGTACATTTCAATTCATTCCACCTTGAGCCACCTTCCTCTTCTTCTTTGTTTCTCTTTGCTTTGTCTTTTTCTGTTACTTCACATAATCTCTTTATTCTTCCCATTCCTCTCCTCCTTTCTCTCTCTCTACCCCCTTCACACCAGTCATGCATCAATATGAGGGAGACAGAAGGTGAAGAAAAAAAAAGAGAAAATCATTATAATTAACTTCTACAGCCCTTTAAACAAACGTGGAAGACTCCTAATCACCCTTTACTTTTTCAAATGCTTCCAAGCCTGCATTCACTCCAAACCTCAGCATTCTAAGTCATTAAAAACATGTATTTAATTTTTTTTCTTAACACTTTGCAAAAGCTTTGTTTCCAACTAACTGTAGATTATTTATGCTAATAATATTCCCACTAAAAATTTTCTGCTAAAAATATTCCAACATAATTCCAATTAAAATGTACATTATGGGTGCTGGGGTTTTCTTGGCGGCCGGAGGAAGATGTAGACTACTCTAGAAACCTGAATAGTCTAATAACATTGCTTCTATAGGAGAATATTTTACAGCACAGCCTGTTTGCAAATGTAGAACTCCTTGTCTATGTCGTTGATCAAGTAGTTTAAATTACGGGCTTCTTTTGTCCCTCAGTGTCCGTTTTAGCTCCAGGAGAGCCTGAGCAAGGAGAGATGACCCCAAGTACCACATATACACCAACACAAACACAGTGAGAGCATAGCGTGTGCTTTTCTACAAAGAAACAACACTTTGCTTTTGTAAGATAGTCTATTCAAAGTGTGTGGAGAGTGAGTACAGCAAGACCCAGCAGGATGTATGTTTTGCTGAAAATCAGTATGTTGATCCTAGACACAAAGCTTATCTGCTTTGCTCAAAAAAACATATTTCTGAGCTTTTGCAGGATTGGATGGCAATCAACACGAGGACTCCACATCGACTCACTGTGAATGCTGTTTAGCTGAAGAGCCAGGTTGTTGGAAGGGCATCTGCCCTTTAGAAGTCTAAACTGAGTTCAACTATTTCTTATCCAATGACCTTTAAACTTGTTTTTTTAAAAAAATCCCCTTAATGTAGGAACAATCCCTTTATGACTCCAAAAATGTGGTTACTGTATAAATGATATAGTCACTGTACTAAGACATATTGGTAGGCTGGCAAAGAGGTCTTTATAAGGTGTGGAATCCTGGGATGTCATTTCCCGTGGCAGTTACTTAGACAAGAAGAATTTCTTTAGATCAGAAGCCAGGTCTGAATGCTAAGTTCCTAGGTAGGTAGAGGAAACTTGGTATGTATGATCTTCATTATACAAAAACCAAGTTATCTTGAAAAGTCTTGGGTGATGGGGAAGGCCACCAAATATAATTGGAAAAGTTGTTCACTGCACAAGAGTGCCTGGCTGAGGGAGTAAGTAGAAGCTGAAATCCATGCTGCCCCTTGCTCCCCAAGACAAGAACCTACAAGGGTTGCATCTGTCCAGAGGGGGCACCTTTGTTAAGTTTACACACAGATGTCTTATAGGTTAGCCAAGGCCCTGGGTGGCAGGGCTTCATGATGGCACCAGCCACATGCAACAGAAACACAGAAACCATGGAATACTATGCAGCCATGAAAAGGAAGGAGATCATGTCCTTTGCAGGGACATGAATAGAGCTGGAAGCCATTATTCTCAGCAAGCTAACACAGGAACAGAAAACCAAACACCGCATGTTGTCACTTATAAGTGGGAGCTGAACGATGAGAACACATGGACACATGGAAGGTACGACACACACGGGCCTGTCAGGTGGCCGGGGCTGGGGAAGGGAGAGCCCCAGGAAGAATAGCTAATGAATGCTGGGCTTAATTCCTGGGTGATGGGTTGATTCGTGCAGCAAATCACCGTGGTATACATTTACCTATGTAACATATCTGCACATCCTGCACATGTACCCCAGAACTTAACAGTTGAAGGGAAAAAAAAAAAGAAACAGTCAAACAGGAGCTTGACAATTTGGGCTTGAGGACACAAATCCTAACACAGCACATGAAAAGCAATATGGCCTAAAAGCTCTGGAAACACATGGCCCAAATTAAGTTCAAAACACTATTTTGTGAACCTCGTACCACTATCTGTGTTTATTTCCTTTTGTTTTTCCTTAGAATTATATAAAGGTTTTGCAAGAGTTCCAGTTTGTCTTGACTGTGTTTAGAGGAACCATGGGAAAGGTTTTGTTTGATGTTTGTGTCACACTATTACAGAGTCATCTGCCTCCAGGACCCAGAAAGGTGGTAATGAAAGAAATTAGAACTGCCCACCTTTACCCCCACTCCCCTCCCAGGGCATCTTATAGAGCTCAGCCTACTTGGAAATCTTTTGGTTTGATTTTTCTTTTAACTAGGAGAGGTTAGTAGAATTTCTTTATGTGCTTTTTGGGGGATAAGTGGGGGAATGCTGAGGACCTGTCAGCCAACCCCAGAGTTGATTCTCTTTGGGGGAAACAAAGGAAATTGTCCAGAAAGAGGTTAATAAAATATTACTTTCTGCTTTTTATGAGGATCTTCAAGGAATTCAATTTCATTTCAGCCTCTCCAAAGACAAATCAGAAGCTCACTCTAGCAACCATCGGAGTAGGAAGCCATCTGTTTGGGTGCCTTCTCCTCATAAAGTTGTGAAAAAAACAAAGTGCCCTTTCTGGCACTGTTGAGGCTTCCAGCAGGGCCTGCAATCTTCACATAGTTAGCACGCAAGTTAGCAGAGTCAACTGTCTATCCCTTCAGTTCTTAGAACTAAGACTTCCCTTTTTTTCTTCTCCATTAGAAGAGGATAACTCTGGGTTATCACATGGGATGGCACCTAAGAATGTTCAAGAATTTCTGAGATGAAGCTGGATTGCCTGTCCAGTCAAAAACACCTTCTGTGATCAGTTCTCAAATTCCCTGGAGTTTGTAAGAATTGCCTTTAACCCTTAGTATGTTGCTCTGAGACTAGAGAAAGAGCAATGCCTTGGACTGTGCGGGACATGTGCTTAATGCGCATTGTGGCCTGGAAAATCCCAAGGCTCCCCTGATACCATGACTTTCCATTTATTTCTAATGTTTTTCATTTTTTCAATTAAAAATAAATGTTGTGGTGAAATAAACACAACATAAAATTTATCATCTTAACTATTTTAAGTGTACAGTTCAGTAACATTAAGAACATTCACTTTGTTCTGCGACCAACCTCCAGAACTCTTTTCATCTTGCAAAATGGACACTCTATACTCCTTTAACAACTCCTCATTTCCCCCTTTCCCAGCCTCTGACCACCACTACTCTATTTTGTGTCTCTATGACTCTGACTATTGTAGGTACCTCAGAAAGGTGGAATCATACAGTATTTGTCCTTTTGTGTCTGAATTATTTTACTTAACATAATGTCCTCAATGTTCACCCACGTTGTAAGATGTGTCAAAATTGCCCTCCTTTATAACCCTGAATGATAATGTACGGTCACATCACATTTTGCTTATTCATTCATCCGTTAATGAACACCTGGGTTGCTTCCACATTTTGGCTATTGTGAATAAAGTTGCTATGAACATGAGTATATAAACTTTTCTTTAGGACTCTCCTTTCAATCTTTTTGGTTATATACCCAGAAGTGGAATTGTTAGACCATAAGGTAATTCTACATTTAATTTTTTTTTCAGAGCTAACACGCTGTTTTCCATAATGGTTGTACAACATCACTTATTTATTTATTTATTTATTTATTTATTTATTTATTTATTGAGACAGAGTCTCACTCTGTCACCCAGACTGTGGTGCAATGGCGCAATCTCAGCTCCCTGCAACCTCTGCCTCCCGGTTCAAGCAATTCTCCTACCTCAGCCTCCCAAGTAGCTGAGATTACAGGTGCCCACTACCACGCCTGGCTAGTTTTTTTGTATTTTTAGTAGAGACGAGATTTTGCCATGTTGGCCAGGCTGGTCTCGAATTCCTGACTTCAGGTGATCCACCCTCCTCGGCCTCCCACAGTGCTAGGATTACAGGCGTGAGCCACTGCGCCTGGCCACGACACCACTTTTCATTTAGACCTACCTGTGCATCCTCTGTATACACTTTAGGAGTTTTCACTCATGAAGATGAAAATGACCATCCTTTTAAAATTCTTTTTATACAAGTGTTTTATTATAGAACATTTTAAATATATACAAGATAAACAAAGTAGTATAATCTACCTCTGACTCAACATCAACAACTACTAATCAAGTGCCATTTTTTTTAAATCTATGCTTTAACCCATTCCTCACCCTCACATTTTTTTTTAGTTCTTTTTGTGTGTGTCAGGTCAGATGTACATACACTGAAAGGCACAAATTTTATTTATTTATATTGTTTTGCCTTGTCTTATGATGCTGATGAAAGGTACAAATTTTAACTGCACAGTGGAAATGACCATCTTGGTCATTTGTGACAGCCTTTCCCTCTCCCCGCATCCTTCATCAAAAGCAAGACACCTTGGCAGAAGAGACTATTCACATTAGCCTCAATGACAGTTTTGTTTCTTGAATTGGGAAAAACATGTTAAAGTTCCGTTAATGGTATAGTTTAATCCATATTTTCATTTCTTAGGAGTATTTTGACCAAGACTATTCACTGAATATAAAGTCACTAAAGTGTTGGAGAATTTATATGGTTTTGCACTTAACAATGGTTGATTTCATTTCAAGATCACAAAAGACTTCATTCTCAAGTAGCTATCATGATTATAATTCTATGGTAGTGGAGGAATTGAGGAGCAAAATGTTTAAATTACTTACCCAGGAAGATCCTGGAGTGTAGTGGCTGAGCGAAGAAGGAATGCCAAGAGTCTCTGGTCCTCTGTCTTAATCTCCAACCTACATTTGTTCAAGGAGCATGGCAGATCTAGCAAGGGCCATGGGTTCCAGGAGCTGCCTTTGAGAGACTGACAGGTTAGCCAGATGCAGCCGAAGAGAACTAGCAACATTTGACACCAGGCTTATCTTACCAAGAAGAGGCGAATCTGAGCTTGGACAATGAAAAAATCTCAAGGGAGGTTATTTTCTAGTGAAAAGAGGAAGAAGGAACTCTCTTAAGATTATGATCAACAAATAAGAAAACAAACAGTTAAAATGCATGTGTGAGGGTTTGGAGACTATCACCAACTAATGAAAAGTTACAGGCACATCTTGGCTTCTAGAAGCATTCCAGCCTAGTAGGAGTAAACATGGACGATATGGATCAGCAAGGCAGCCAATCATCTCTCTGGCCCAGTGAACACAGACCCTGGTTCTAATAAAAGACTCGTCATCCTGTTGTTTATGAGGTATACACAACTCCCTCAGGGATCCTGTAAAATTCCTTTGACTTGCCTGCAACATCCCTATATTCCGGTGTTTTGCATTTTCTAGATTATGTAACAACAAGGAAAAAATATGCATCCAGCTATATTAACATTTGCTTATTTTCTGTGACGTGACGGTAATTTACAGAGATGCAGTGGAGCAAACACTCCTTTCTCGCAGAAACACTGCATAAACAGAGCTGTTAATCTTCCAAATGAACATATCGTTCTTTCTATTGTATGCCTCTGGAAAATGTTCAATCCAGTTGGGGTCATGTGGGCTCAGTAAAAGTTACAAACCAGTTAGACCTTGTCCTTTCAGTGGCCACGCGGAAGTTAGAGATGGAGGAAAAACAGATGAGTTCTTCCAGACTTTTCTTGTTGTATATCCCCTGCACATACAAACAACAAGATAATGTTTCAAGTGATTAATTTCTATAAGGGTATTGGGGTCACATGAGTCTATTTCAGGTGCATAAATCACCCATAAAAAGATAGACTCCAGTAGAAGAACTTCCCTAGTGATTTTAGGAAAGATTTCTCTGATTATGAGAGAAGCCTGAACAGAGTCAGTCCTAGAGCAGCGGGGACAATGGCTTGGGACCCTTTGCACTAGAATGACTCAGGGGACGTTGAGGGGAGCAGAAGGAGGAAGTTCTATCAGCTGGGGCTAAAAATAGTTGGAGGCACAGGCAATTGTGCCATCTCCTCATGACTCATGCCCAAGGCCAGGTTGGTGATACTGGCCCTTCCCTAGGGCACATCCTTCCAAGAGGCAGCCTTCTTTTCTGGTTTTAATCTACTTCAAGGCTGTTTGAGGCTTACTTTAGCCTCATTTTAAGTTAATAAAAATGCTGTAGTTAGAAGGTAGAGAAAGAATGGAAGGAAGGAGTCTATACTTTGTCCCAGGGTTTAAATCCCCTGCCCCTGAGTCATCTGTATTGTTTCAGGTCATATTCTATTGTGTACTGCATGATATATGATACATCTGAGAAGACTATCCAAAGGTCTTCAAATTCTTCTCTTTGTGAAAATTTTGCATAGGCAGTTACCTGACTAACCATAAAGTAGTAAATTGGTTAAATTAGAATGCCTCACTCTGCAAAAGCCTTTAGCAAAAATGTACAGCTGTATGATTGATGGTGGCCTTGCTGTAAATCCAAAATGTGTCACAATCCTAATGCATTATTAATTGCTTCCCAGGATCAGGTTAAATCAGGCTTTCTATATTTATTTATTTTTTTAATTGGAGCCAAAAGCACAAAGCAAAAGGCATTCGGTGAAACACATAGGATAAGACACACAGGATTATAAAAGCCTGAGCAAATGCTGATATGTCACTAAATGCATCTAAACCTCTTCCTTTTTCTTCTTGTTTTAAAGAAATTCTCCAAGTTGGTAGTGATTGCATTTGATGTACACTCAAGAAACTCAAAGAGAAAAGTATCTATTTTCTCCAAATTACTTTTATACTGCCCCTCCCCCCAAAGCATTTTTACATCTCTGACTTCACAAAATCCCTGGGGAACTCTAAGTAGAACGAGGATTAGTACTGACTCATCCTGGCAGGTAGGCAATGGGGTGTCATTCCAGTGCTCCCCACAGCGCTTGTGTGAAGCAAGAACTGGGCTCTCCCGGAGGTGAGGAAGACACTGACTAGCCTACAGGATCGCCACGCAAGCAATCCTCAGCTCATGCTTAAAAGCCACACTGCTCTGTGTTCTTATTTTCTCTTCTCACTGACTGTGTTCTCCTGATTGGCCCAGGCTATTCAATGAAGGCCAGAATAACTTTTCTTGAGTCAGCCAAAACCACTTTCCAAGAAGAAAATCACATGAAAGATAGCTCCAACAACTTGGGCGACTTCTCCCTCCCTTGATTTCATGAGGGCACTGAGAAGCTATTAGTGACCTGAGCCATCCCCAAATGGGAATCAAAAGAACTAACTTGTCAGGGAAGAAAGCCTGACTGGGGTCAACATGCTCCTTATAGTTTAATTCCTAAGTGCTCTTTGTTTCTTTGTGTTCTGTGCCAATTAGTCCATCATGGTATGTCTCTCATGAGGAGAACATACTCGTAAATCTAACTAGAAACCGAACGTGGCATTACCATTTGACTATGGGAAAAATCGATTTGATTTATGAGGTATTATGAACCAGTGAGCCGTATTGTACTTTCTTCTCTGTTGCCTGGCTTAACTGCGCTGGCAATGAAGTCGGTCACTCAGTCTCACAATTGCAGGATTCATGGCTTGCCTCTAGCAGCGAGATGGGTCAGGGAGGACAGGGTGAAGAGCCCGAGGAAGAGCTGCTCTTTAATTACTGCTTATTTGAATATTAAATTATTCCTCATGAAAACAGCTAGATTCAGCAGTCTGTGGCTCAGGCCACATTTTTCTGTTAATGTGACCTGGAGCCCTGGCTCCCAAGAACTCTGAGAAAGCCCATGCTCGTATAAATATTCTGAGGAGTCTTGTGAATCAGAGACAGGCAGCCATTTCCAAAAGGGACACCATTACAAAGTCCTCACAATTCAGCTACTTTAAGGAAATTTAGTCCAGAGGGCACATTAAATACATTGTGATTCCTCTGAGAATATGTCTATGTACATATTTCTTGCACTCTAAATGGCATTTGGTGGGGGCCAGTGACTTTCTCTCCTGTGGAACAGAAATCTATTTTGCTTCCATCTGTATGGTGAATGTGGGTTAACTCAAAGTGGGGGAAACTTGTCCTCCCACACGGATACAATCTGGGTGCAACTTTACTTTTTACAGTAAATTAAGAAACATTTTACTCAGTAGGTCACTTTCTGGATTTCCAATGGAAGTATCTTTGCCCAAAAGGGAATTACTATTGTCAAAGTTGTCTTTATGAATTGCGCTTGAGGTCAAATTAAGAACCGCCTTTGGGGCTCAATTACAGAATCATAGAAATCATAGGCCTTGAAGGAAAAATAGCTCTTTTGCTTCCTGTAAAAAAAAAAAAAAAAGTCAAACTTGAACTTGTAAAGATTGAGCCACACCAAGAGCTAAGAAAGGAATATTTCCTCTTCTTTCTCTTATTCCAGGGCTGAATTCAACTAATAAAATGAAGCAGCATGTTCCACTCAGGAACACCACTTTCTTTTTTGGCAATATTTTAAAAATATGTTTAATCTTTAATTTAATTTACATTTATTTGATTACTAGTAAGTTTACATAATTTTAGAAATTATGTGTATTAGTTACTTGCTTTTCTTTAATACTTTAAGTTCTAGGGTACATGTGCACAACGTGCAGGTTTGTTACATATGTATACCTGTGCCATGTTGGTGTGCTGCACACATTAACTCATCATTTACATTAGGTATATCTCTTAATGCTATCCCTCTCCCCTCCCACCACCCCACAACAGGCCCCAGTGTGTGATGTTCCCCACCCTGTGTCCAAGTGTTCTCATTGTTCAGTTCCCACCTATGAGTGAGAACATGCAGTGTTTGGTTTTCTGTCCTTGCGATAGTTTGCTCAGAATGATGGTTTCCAGCTTCATCCATGTCCCTACAAAGGACATGAACTCATCCTTTTTTTATGGCTGCATAGTATTCCATGGTGTACATGTGCCACATTTTCTTAATCCAGTCCATCATTGATGGACATTTGGGTTGGTTCCAAGTCTTTGATATTGTGAATAGTGCCTCAGGAAACATATGTGTGCATGTGTCTTTATAGCAGCATGATTTATAATCCTTCGGGTATATACCTAATAATGGGATGCCTGGGTCAAATGGTATTTCTAGTTCTAGATCCTTGAGGAATGGCTACACTGTCTTCCACAATGGTTGAACTAGTTTACAGTCCCACCAACAGTGTAAAAGAGGAACACCACTTTCAAAGGAGGTATGATAAAGTGTGCTTCTGCTATCTCTGCAGAGGGCCCCACCCCAGAGTATTTTGGGAACTCCTGGTCATGAGGAAAGAGCAAGCAAAGAAGGGCTGAAGTGGGAACTGAGAACAAAACTCTCTGGGGCCAGCAAATGTGCCTCTCTCCAGGGAAAGTATATCAGGGCAAATCTCTAAATCTAAATGGGCATTGCAAACTTAGGTGTGTCCAAAAGTAGAGCAGGGAGGTGATGAGGCTCCCAAGCAGTAGTGTTAATGATGAATGAGCTTAGAAAATGGGACCAGGCTTATGGAGCTGGCAGAAAGTATGTTTGACTGTAAGTCCCATGAAAGGCTCCATCTGTCTTATTTATACAGTGCCCTGTGCTCAAGGCAGGGCCAGCCACACATTAGGGAATCAATAACAATACTTGGAATGAACAAAATAATTGAGGCGCCCCAATTGACCAAGTGAGAACACTAATGGGTATAATAATGGTTGTATCTGTCTCAAAGAGTAGTTGTTAACAGGTAAGATGGCATTTGTTAACATACATACAGTGCTTAGAATACCGCCTGGCACATAATGATCTCCCCCTGTAGTGTCTACTCATAGAACAAGAGGCTACATTCAGTCCTCCTCACTATTGGTGATGGAGTTCCCACTTCAGGCCAAGCCTCCATTGATTCCAGGCCACACACAAGTGGGGACAAGGCTGGCAGGGACCAACAGACATATTGAGGCCTGGGCAAAGTACAAGCTTGGGCCTTCGTCCTCACTTGTCTGTAGCCAAGTAGTTAATAGTTGGGGCTTTGGAGTTAGAAAGTCGGGTTCAAATTCCTGCTATTATGTTTTTTGTGTGACTCCAGGCAAGTCACAAAATGTGCTAAGCATCAGATCTCTCATCTATAAAGTAGGGACGATAGTGGTCTTTCCTGAAGAGTTGTTGTGAGAGCTAAATGAGAAAACACCAAATTTTGAGCAGAGGGACTGTGTTAGTCTGCTTTCACTGTTATAAAGGAATACCTGAGGCTGTGTAATTTATAAAGAAAAGAGGTTTATTTGGTTCATGGTTCTGCAGCCTGTACAAGCAGCATGATACTGGCATCTGCTTGTGGTGAGACCTCAAGAAGCTTAAAGTCATGGCAGAAGGCAAAGGAGAGCCAATGTGTCGTGCGGTGAGAGTATGCAAGACAGATATGGAGAAGGTGTCGGGCTCTTTTAAATAATCAGATCTTACACGAACTCATAGAGTGAAAACTCACTGATTACCAAGGGACCAGCACCAAGCCATTCATGAGGGATTTGACCCCATGACCCAAACGCCTCCCACTAGGCCTGCCTCCAACATTGGAGGTCACATTGCAACATGAGATTTGGAGGAAAAAAACATCCAAACTGTGTCAGAGACTGATCCAAAGGAAGCACGCAATAATGGTAGCTATAGTGAATACTGTTATTAATAAGCCATACTCTGATCTAGAGTCCTATTCTCACTGTGCTCATGCTTAGGACCCTGAGATATAGTGCCTTGCATGGAGTGAGTGTTTAATAATTGCATGTGCCTAACTCATCCTCCCTTTCTTTACCTCTTCTTCTGGGCTTGCTCATGTGTCTTTTAGGTTGGGGCAGGGAGGGCTAACAAACAACAGAAGAGCTAAGCTTCATTTCAAGCTGCAGGTGCAGCTGGCTCAAGTGAGCTCCAAGTGTGTCTCATCTTCTTCCTGGGACCTGTGGTTAGTTGGGGCATATTATTCTCATGGCAGTATCTGAAGCACAATAGTGCAAGTCCAGACATGCAACCGCATTTTAAGTTATATTCGCTAACATTGCATGGGTAAGACATGTCACATGGGCAAGTCTAAACCAAACTGGGGGAAATAGACACTCTCTGGGAAGAACAGCAAGGTCACATGACAGAAGGCATAGCTGTATGGAGAGATGACGAATTGGGACCAATAATCAGAAAGTATTTCCTGATGATTCCCCAAGAAATTAGAATCCCACTCCTGGAGTGCCATAATCCCTTGGATATGCTTCTACACTAGTACTTGCTCACTAGCTTCTAGATATCTGTTTTCTGGGTTCCCCCACTAGACTGGGAGCTTTTCAAAGGCAAAGACGTGTCTTATTCTTTTCTCTATCCCTAGCACCTAGCACAATGCCTGGTGTGTAGCAGGCATCTCATGAATGAATGTTTGTTTTCATTGCTGAATGTATGTTTTTTCCACGAATGAATGGATGCTCTCATGAATGAATGGATGTTCATTACCCTTAGTTCATCATTTCTCATCAGTCTCCGGGCAAAGTTTGGGGTTACTGGGGCATTGGAATCTGTGATGAATCCACCCAGTATCATTAGGGACCCATGCCCCAGATGGCACTCCCTTTCATAAGTGACTCATAGACCTCCTTATTGGCTGCCTTCATCCTTATTCCAAAGCTCCAGCTCACCTTCCCACCCATGTTGAGGATGACTCTTAGGAGCAGGTCTCTGTTTTGTTTTACCCTCAAAGAAGGGAAATATTTTCCCCTCAAATTATCATAGTTTTATCCAGCCTGGATGATTTAACCGCAACTCTTTTTAGGTCCTCAAAAGTCGCCCTTATCACTCCACCATCAAACTCTCAGGTCCAGAGAGCATTTCTGTAATGACTGACAAATATCTGAAAGCCATATACTTTTCAGCTCTGTCCCTCCCTGGAGTGAGTTCCGAGTAACAACTCCTGACTCCTTATACATAATTCCAAAGGGGGCTTATCAGCTTTCTTTCCTCTTTGTCTTGATCCTTAACTCTAGTATCCCAGGAGGCCATGAGGCTCTCATGCAACTAGAACTGAAGTCTTACCCTGAAAGTCCAGATTTCTGAAGGTAGATAGCAGATTAGGCTGTTTGCATGGTTACATTTGATACATGCTGCAGACAGATCCACCAAGGAAGTTGAGTGCTGTTGGTTTTATTATTTTAAAATATTCTGAAGGGGTCAGTTTACTTTTTCTTCTTCATCAGATTTCATAATAGTGGACAATTCTATGTTCTGTCATAGACTATTTGCTTTTCTAAATACACTTTTTACAGTGAATTAAGAAACATTTTACTCAATAGGTCACTTTCTGGATTTCCAATGGAAGTATTTTCGCCCAAAGGGGAATGAGTATTGTCAAAGTTGTCTTCGTGAATTGCACTTGAGGTCAAATTAAAAACAGCCTTTGGGGCTCAATTACAGAATCATAGAAATCATAGGCCTTGAAGGAAAAATAGCTCTTTTATTTCCTGGAAAAAAAAATCAAACTTGAACTTGTAAAGTTTGAAGCACATCAAGAGCTAAGAAAGGAATATTTCCCCTTGTTTCTGTTATCCCAGGGCTAGATTTAACTAAAAAATTGATCGGTCTTGCAATGAAAGTGTCCCTAACACCTTTTTTTGTGTGTGTGTGCCCAGTTTAGTGCTGTGGGAAAGACAAAAGAATCAGAACACTTGGTGACTTCTCTCTAAAATCTACAAGTTACACAAGAGAAATGACAAGAAAGCATATCAGATTGTACAGCATGTTCTAGTCCAGAGATTTTTAACTCTAATGTGCATACAAATCACCTCTGATTCAGAAGTTCTGTGGCAGGGCCCAAGAGTCTGTATTTCTCACAAGCTCCTAGGTGATACTAATGCCACTAGTCTGTGGCTCACACTTTGAGTAGCAAAGTTCTAGTTGTGGAAGATACTGGAGTCTTGTGTAGGAACATAAAGGTGAGGGAGATAATGGAGGTGAGACAGTCAAGAAGTATGCAGATTAGGAGCAATGCGCATCTAGCAGAGCCAAAGGCCAAGAAAGGATTCTCACTTATAAAGGCCCCATGAGGAGCCCGAAAGAATCTTGGAGTGAATTATAAACATGGTGCCTTAACTCAGTTTTGCCCACTCACATTCTTACTAAATTGGTAAAATGTAAATTGATTCTGCTCCCACCTAAGAAGGTATGGTCCTAACATGTACATGACACAGTTAGTATGATATTAGGTAACTGGCTGATCTATTCCCATTGAATGTTTTGTGATAAAAACATGCAAGTACAACCACGTTCTGCTGTGAGTAGACATATGCAAACCTACCCCTAAAGGAAGCTGGGAGGCTGAAGAAAGAGGCTGACAAATCCAATTTCTTAGAAAGAAACATTTAATAAGGACTTACAAACAGAAGCCATGCCTTGGACAGCCACAAGAGGAGATAGTGGGTCACTGAACTATTACCCCATAGACCCAGGGCTTATATACCATAGGGAGTTCACCTGAGGACAGGATTTATGGCAAGTACAATAATATCTAGGTTGTTTTGAGCCAAAGGCAGGATTTACAGTAAGTACATCCTCTTATGCAAGGAACAGTAGATGAAATAAAAATCTTCGAGGCATGCACAGAACCGGGGTTAATCAGAAGTCAACATGATGGATTAGCATCCAAGATGGAGTTGCTTTAGTTTCCACAAACCACCACAGAATAACCACCTAAAACTAGTTATAATCAAAAGAACAAATAATCAAATGAACTTCCTGACCCAAATAATGTTTGCTGGGGATCGTCTACCAGAAGAGAGTGATAGTTTTAATAACCTGTATTTTAAGCTTCATAATATGCCTCCAAAAAAGTTATGTGACTTGGGAAGTTATAAAAGAAAGCCAAAGAAAGAACAAAAACGACTTAAAAGACAGAAAGGTTTTGTTGACTTTTCAGAACATTGACTCTGTTGAGCCCTTGGAAAGGAATTAGAGAGTGAATCTGTTTCCTTACATTATTTTTATTAATAAAAAACTAACTTTTCCCTCCATCACACACTAAAAAAACGCTGAGTAAGTATTTAAAGAATATCAGTGTGAAAAGCACCAGATGATTAACCTGTTGTCCCAACTCACTCTAAAGGGAAAGGATTTAGATTGGTTGAAGGGAAGAGCATTTTAGGCAGGAAGAGAGTTCAGGCAATAGCGGTAGTACTGTTTGCTTAGAGCTGGAAAGGGGTTGTGGAAAATAAGGTTGCCAAGGCAGGTTGTGGCCAGATGGTAGAGAACCAGCTAAATACCTAGGTAACAGTCTGGATGCTCTTCTTTAAGTAAGCACATTTTTGACCTAGAGATGAAATAAAATATGAAAAGGGCCATATTGAAGTAATTGGTAGTTGACACTTGGCCATGCATACTATGGGCCATTCACCCATTTGACAGCTCCCAGGGGGTTCTAAGGGTAGTTCAGTGGGGAGGAGTGTCCAAGTTTATGGTAAATGCAACAGCAGACCACTGAAGAGAAAGACAAACTAATCTCCAGTACCTTGGGACCAGACCCAAACCAGAGACTTCTCAGAAAGCCCAAAAGACTTAGAGCCCCTCTGGTCCTCAGAGGGGCAAAATGCCTAGCAGGTCCCTGAGAGACTGGGGGGCATCCATATTTTTCTCATTAACTTATTCATGACAAGAAGTATTATGCCTTGCTGAGGATGGTGGAAAATATTTCACTGAAGTCTTAAGTTGGAAAAAAAATTTAAAGTTTTTTTTTTTTTCCTCTTTATGACCCCAAGCCAAAGAAAAAGTTTGTCACTCTGAATGTTTATGAGAGGGGTAAGCCAGAAGAGCAGACACAGCCAAATCCCTCTGACTCATTACTGAGCTGTAGGAGCAGCATGCTCAATTAGTAGGCAGTATAATTTAGCCAGCCTCCAGGGTGGGGGCAAGGGGAGGTGGTGGTGAGGCAGAGGGTGGGTGCTGGGGGTTGGGGGTGGCGGGGGGTTGAGTGAGGTGGAAATTGGAATTTTCAAAGTTATAAATTCACGCAAGAGAGCAAGATAGCAGGTGACCTCTCTGAGTGAAGTCAGGTCTACATGGCCGTCAGTCACTTCTGAGCTCCAATAGGTCATTTGTTTGACCCTGCTGTCTATACAGCTAAAATGAGTAATGTATTAGCAATGTGAGAAGCCTCAGATCATAAAACCAAAGGGAAATAAATCAGCCAAGATTGTCAGGATGTGGAAGAGGTGGAGATTTAGAGCTGGGACTCCACCAGGCTGGGGACTACTCTTCTTGCTCTAAAGATGCCAGGTCAGGGTAGCTGGAATGCTGCCCCATATGATCACGCACTCTGGACTAAATTTTCTTCTGTTCCTGTTGAGAGAGGGCTGCTGGTGATGAGCAGCATCCCCATGGGTTGTGAGATGATCTTGATTGTTGTGTTTTTAAACATACCTTTACTCTCTGTTTCACACTTACATGCTCATTCATTATTTTCTTCATGTAGCTAAGATTGTTTACCCATCTCCTATATGCCAAGTGCTGTGCAAAGTATGAGGAAGACAAGGCTGGCCAAGACCCAGGCCTAACCTCAATGAGCTTTCAGTACAGATGGTCCAAGGACAGTCTGAAAGTGTCTCGATGATTCCAGAATCACTCATGCAAGAGGTCACTCCAGACCACAAGGTGATTTAAGTCCTTCTCAGAGCAAACTGAATGTGTCTTCTGGTTTGGACTCCACAAGAGGTCCCTGACTGCCTTGTAGTAAGGAAGAGGAGGAGATTTGGTGGAAATTAATCTAGAACTTTCTTCTCTTTGTCATCCTGTGTAAGTGATGGAATGTATGCCTCCCTACATGGATTCTCAGAATCAAATCTGGGCCAACATACCTGAGACTTCACTTCCTCTTCTGAGCAACCTTCTAACCAAGCCTGGGCATTGTACATTCCTAGCCCACGTCCCAAGCTCACACTCAAGGCTGCCCTCATCCAACATTGGCAGTTCTGTCACAAGTGAACACTGGCTCCTCCATAATGGATGTTATGAAGAATCTAAGAGTAATGAACTGATTACCATACCTGAAAAATAAAGAGCATACTTACTACCATATCCCAGAATAGGGATGGGTCTGCCAGGCAAACTGTTCTAGTTCCATCTTAATGTGACCAGATAATTTTTGAGGTATTAATTTATGTTCTCCCTTTCCCCATATATTTTTCCTTTTATTCTTCTATTTCCAGCTGGTAACCAGACTCTGGGCTTCCTCACCTAAGACAAAGCTGGCGGTAGGAGAGCTCAAGTTGATTATGTGGCATGACACTGGGGCTACAGGAAAAGAGGGGGAGTGTCTTAAGGTAGTTACTCTGGAGGATAGAGAGCCAGGGAAACCCAGAAGGAGCCACATTTTGTAGCTTCAGGAAACAGAGGAGACCTGCATTCTAGGGAGGGAACCACACAAATCTCAGAGGAAGACTGTGAGATGCCCCAGGGAGGTTTCCACTGGCTGACACTTAAAGATGACTTTTCATTTTTCTTTTTCTCCTTTCTTTCTTTCTTTCTTTCTTTCTTTCTTTCTTTCTTTCTTTCTTTCTTTCTTTCTTTCTTTCTGTCTTTCTCTTTCTTTCTTCTTTCTTCTTTTTTTCTTTAGCTGGGACTACAGGCACGTGCCACCATGCCCGGCTAATTTTTTGTATTTTTAGTAGAGATGGAGTTTCACCATTTTAGCCATGATGGTCTCGATCTCCTGACCTCGTGATCGGCCCGCCTCGGCCTCCCAAAGTGCTGCGATTACAGGCGTGAGCCACTGCGTCTGGCCTGAATTTTTCTTTTACATTAAATAAGGGTTCCAAATGTGCTGACCTTTTCTGAGATAACAAGTGATCCCAATGTTTGCATTTAGCAGAAACTTTTTGTAAAAGCACATAATCTACCCCTTTGAAATAAAAAGTTAATGTGTTTTAAATGGGTGAGAAATTAACTACTTTTTGAAAGAAATCTATGCCATGAAAAGCACATAGATGTTTGGAAGTTTCCTTCATTGTGTTATTTTTGGTGCAGAAGACTGTGTATAAAGACTTTCCTGTCATCAGCCTAGGTGCCCATCAGTGGTGAATTGGATAAAGAAAATGTGGTACATATACACCATGGAATATTTTGCAGCCATGACAAAGAATGAAATCATGTATTTTGTAGCCACATGGATGTAGCTGGAGGCCATCATACTAGGAAAATTAATGCAGGAACAGGAAACCAAATATCACATTTTCTCACTTATAAGTGGGAGCTATACACTGGGTACATATGGACATAAAGATGGAAACAATAGACAATGGGGACTACTAGAGCAGGGAGAAGGGAGGGGAGGGCAAGGGCTGAAAACTCCATGTTGGGTACTATGCTCACTACTTCGGTGAAGACCATTTGTGTCCCAAACCTCGGCATCACACAATATACCCATGTAATAAACCTACACATGCAACCCCTGAATCTAAAATGAAAGTTGAAATTTTTTAAAAAAGAAAAAAGTAGGAAAAAGGGGAAATAAATATATTGGAAGTGATCAATATTCATCACTACTTTTAATAAAAAATTGAGATTGTTAATAAAGCACCTGATTGTTTTTTATCACATTTCTGGGAGAAATCAATATATTCTTATATAAACAGTGAAAGACATAGAATAAATGAGTAACTGAAACTTCAATCCTATTCTTGTAAGAAGTTATGAAAGATTGACTCTGTATGTATTCTTATGCATTTGCAAATGAATATTTGTTGCAAATATATAGGTAAGTATAGAAGTATATGTTTTTCAGTTTCTCTGTTTTACAGCTAGTCACAACGTATTTTTGAATTCTTCCAAATTATACATTTATTTGACTAAGAAAGCTGTAAGAGCACAATTGATTGCTCTAGGGACCATTTACAGGAAAGAAGAACTTTTTTGTGTATTTCATATTTTTGTATATTTTAGACTGGCTTATGCTGATGAGAATTTTCTCCTATAAATTTTAAGGATAGAGATTCCATCTTGTATTAATGCCAATTAGAAATGTGTCATAAATAGTATACTTTTTAAATTTTGCTTTATCTCTTAAATAGAGTTCAAATAAAAAATCTTTGCATTGTATAGATAAATGATTGATAGTTAAGAGATTTTAATTTAAATGGTCATTGACTATAAACTGATTAACTGATTTTAGAGACTGCAGAATATATTATGTCCGGAATATGCTGTTCTATATATTATATTTATAGATTAAGAAATGCATGTGCAGAGTGCAGAAATTGAGTTCTGAAATCAATACAGGCAATTATAAATTGATGTGCCTCCTTTAGAAAGTGAAATTTCACAATGTAATTACTGCATTTCTTGACTGAAGTAAAAAAAATTGTGAAACTATAAAACAAAACTTTCATATCTGCACATTTATAAAGAAAACATAGACATGAAATCTTCAATCCTGTTTAAATATCTTCCAAATGAAATTATGTTCAAAATGCTGCATCTTCTATTTGTTTTATTAGAACAGTTTGACATTAAAAGATGGAAATTCACTAGCCTAATTTCAACAAGAATCTTTGCATAATCAATGTTATGGTTATTTTTATGTGTCAACTTGACCGAGCCACAGAATGATTATATTAAACGTTATTTCTGGATGTGTCTGAGTGTATTCCTGGATGAGATTAGCATTTAAATTGGTGGACTCAGTAGATTGCCTTCCCCAGTGCGGATAGGCATCCAACAATTCATTGAGGGCCTAAATAGAAGAAAAAACTGGGAAAGGAAAACAGGATTTGACCCCTTTCTGCTTGCCTGGTTGAGCTAGGACATTGGTCTTCCTGTTCTTGGATTGGGATCCAAGAACCATTCACTCCTCTGGTTCTCAGGTCTTCAGACTGGGACTGGAATTACACCAGCAGCTTTCCTGGGTCTCCAGCTTGCAGATAGCAGATCGTGGGACTTCTCATTGTCCAGCATCGCATGAGCTAATTTCTCATAATAAATAGGTATATGTACACATGTGTGTGAAACCAATAAGAGACATAGATCTACATCTGTATATGTATATATCCTATTGGTTCTTTCTCTGGAGAATCCTAACTAATGCAATTGATACGTGGCTCAAAAAAGAGAGCATTATGATTACTCAATGCAGCCAATAATCTAGTCTACATATCTTTATCTATGTCTTGGCCAAGGGTGTCAAGCCATTAAAACCAAGTTTTATCAAAATAAACTGAAACTGAAACCAGACATTCAAAGTACACTTCCACAAAGTACTAAACTATGATTTTCCAAAAGTACAAAATACATTTAATCACATTGCTCTCATTTAAAAAATAGAAAAGTAAGGTGAAAAAGGGTTTGGCCCTTTAGTTAATAAGAATCAAAAATATTTTTACCAAATAAGATTTATTCTAGGCATGCAACATTCAAAAATCAATTAATGTTATTCATATCCACAAGTTAAAGAAGAAAAATCACATAACTATAACAATAGATGCAGAAAAAGCATTTGACAAAATCTAACACTCATTCATCATTAAAAGCTCTCAGCAAACTAGGAATAGATGGGAACTTCCTCAACTTGATAAAGAACAGCTACAAAAAACCTACAGCTAACACCATATTTAGTGGTGAGAAACTAAGTTTTCTTATGAAGATCAGGAACAAAGCAAGGACATCTCCCCTCATCACTGCTTTTCAACATCATACAGGAAGTCTTAGCTAATGCAATAACACAAGAAAAGAAAGTAAAGAAAAATACAGGTTTGGAAGGAAGAAATAAAATTGTCTTTATTTGCAGATGACATGTTTGTTTATGCAGAGAATCTGAAAGAATTGACACCAAAAATCTTCTGAAACTAAGTTATTTCAGCAAGGTTTCAGGACATAAGGTTAATATATAAAATCAATCTCTTTTCTATATATCAACAGTGAAGAAGTAAAATATGAAATTAAAAACACAATACCGTTTACATTAACACCTCAAAAAATGAAATATTTAGGTATAAATCCAACAAAACATGTACAAAATTTATTTGAGGAAAACTATAAAACTTTGATGAAAGAAATCAAAGAAGAACTAAACAAATAGGGAAAGGTTCCACATTCACAGACAGAAATATTCGATATTGTCAAGATGGCAGTTCTTCTCAACTTGATCTACAGATTTAATATAAACTCAATCAAAACCCCAGCCTATAATTTTGTAGATATTGATAAAATGATTCTAACGTTTATATGGAGAGGCAAATGACTCGGAATAGCCAATACAATGTTGAAAAAGAAGAAAAATGTTGGAGGACTGACACTACCTGACTTCAAGACTTACTATACAACTACAGTAATCAAGACAGTGTAATACTCTCAAAATAATAGACAAATAGATCAATAGAACAGAACAGAGAGCCCAGAAATGCAACACATAAATACAGTCAACCAATCTTTGACAAACGAACAAAGGCGATAAAATGGAGGAAAGACAGTCTTCTCAACAAATGGTGCTGGAAGAACTGAACATTCACATGCAAGAAAAATAAAGCTAGATGCAGGCATTATACCCTTTGCAGATATTAACTCAAAATCAATCATAGACCAAAGTGTAAGGTGCAAAACTATAAGGCTCCCAGAAGACAACACAGGAGAAAATTTAGTTGACCATGGATTTGGCGATGACTTTTTAGGTACAACACCAAAGTCATAATCCATGAACGAAATAATTGATAAGATGGAATTAATTAATTTTGTTTTATTTTTGAAAAGACATGTCAAGAGAATGAGAAGACAATTCACCAACTAGGAGAAAATGTTTTCAAAAGACAAATCTGATAAAGAACTGTTATCCAAAATATAAAAAGAACACTTAAAACTCAACAATAAGAAAATGAACAACCCAACTTAAAAATGGGCAAAAGAACTGAACAGATACCTCACCGAAGATATACAGATGGTAAATGAGCATACAAAAAGATGCTCAACATTATAATGTCACTAGGGAATTGCAGATTAAAACGACAGTGAGATACCACTGCACACCCATTCGAATGGCAAAAATCCAAAATACTAACCACAACACTAAATGCTGGTGAGGATAGAGCAACGGACACTCTCATTCATTGTTGTGGGAATGTAAAATGGTATAAATGATATAGCCACTTTGGAAGATAGTCTGACAATTTCCTACAAAACGAAAAAGACTCAACACATGATCCAACAGTTGTACCCCTTGGTATTTACCCAAATGAGTTGAAAACTTATGTGCATACACACTTATGTATGCACACAGATGTTTACAGCAGCTTCATTCATAATTGCCAAAACGTGGAAGCAACCAAGATGTCTTTCAGTGGGGTGAATGGATAAATAAAGTGTGGTACCTCCAGACAATGAAGTATTATTTATTGCTAAAAAGAAAGAAGCTATCGAGCTATGAAAAGACATAGAAAAACCTCAAATGTACATTACTAAGTGAAAGAAGCGAACATGAAAAAGCTACATTCCGTATGATTCCAACTATAAGACATTTTGGAAAAGGCAAACTATAGAGACAGTAAAATGATCAGTGATTGCCAGGGGTTAGGATGGAAGGAGGGATAAACAGGTGAAGCGCAGAGGATTGTTAGGGCAACAAAACTATTCCGTATGGAACAGTAATTGTGGATACCTGTCATTATACATTTGTCAAGATCCATAGAATGTACAACACCAAGAATGAACCCTAACGTAAACTCTAGGCATTGGATGACAATTATATGTCAATGTAGGTTTATTGATTGTTAACAAATGTACCAGTCTGGTGCAAGATATCAATAGTGGAGAGGCTGTCTGTATGTGGGAGCAGGTGATATGTGGGAACTCTCTGTACTTCCCACTCAATTTTGCTGTGAACCTAATAAAGTCTATTTAAAAAAAACAGAATGACCACAGACAGTCTAAGAAAGTGATTGCTCAATTCTTTTACGTTCAGCCCATCAGCAAAATATTTAGAGTATGCATCCTCAGTAAATTCATATGTATCTTTCATATGTTTTGTAAGTATTAAATATAATTATACTACCCTATTTTGTACACTATAACTAAATAGAAATCTTAAGAAAATCATTGCTTATTTTATGTCTATTTCACCCTTTCAGAATTTCTTAGTGTATGTTTTATAGCATATATAATGAAGTAATCATAAGTATATATATACATATATATATTTTTTAGATGGAATCTTGCTCTCTTGCCCAAGCTGGAGTGCAGTGGCTCAATCTCAGCTCACTGCAACCTCCACCTCCTGGGTTCAAGCAATTCTCCTCCCTCAGCCTCCCAAGTAACTGGGACTACAGGTACCTGCCACCAGGCCTGGCTAATTTTTGTATTTTTGGTAGAGTAGAGGTTTCACCATGTTGGCCAGGCTGGTCTCAAACTCCTGACCTCAAGTGATCCAGCCTCCCAAAGTGTTAGGATTACAGGCATGAGCCACCAGGCCCTACCATGAGTATAATTTATAAACAAATAAATATGCATACGTTAGGAATGAGCTCAGGTTTTTTTTTCAATTGAGAGGGGGTCAAGTTCTACCAGAAGCAGAGCTGAGGCAAGAACCTGGATGCAGGAATTTCATCTGGATGGTAATCCTAGAAAGAAGAGTGAAGAGACAAGGAGTATGAGACAGGAGAGAAGGAAAAGTCAATGCATCGTTGAGCTGGTTACCTCTGTGTGCAACTGAGGCTTAGTCCTACTAGGGATCAGCTGAAGAACTACCAAATGTGCCTCGGAAATGTTCTTTCAAAAGATGGAAATCTGGGGCATTTATCTCTTGACTGCCACCCCTCATTGGTGGGGGGTTGCCCCCAGACGTGTTAACTCTGCCCCCTACCCCACACACTTCTGATGTGCCCTGTGTGGATTAAGTTCCTGAAAGCAGGAGGAAGCGGCAGACACTGGGGTAAGACTCTGTCAATGTGTGTGGAAACTATCTGCCGCAAGGGATGTGATATGGAACACTAAAAGCATTTGCTGCAAGGACTATGTTAAAACAAAAGTTTGGAGATCCCTAGTTTGTTGAATAAATGAACCTATCATCCTCCTCCACCCTTTAAAGGCAGCACATCCACACAAACGTCAATTATAAAGTGATCACACTAATTATTACGTACTATTTATGCATATTTCTTTTTCCACTGTCCTGAGAGTAGGATTTTTTTTTTTTTTTTTTTTTTGAGACGGAGTCTCACTCTGTCGCCCAGGCTGGAGTGCAGTGGTGTGATCTCGGCTCACTGCAAGCTCCGCCTCCCGGGTTCACGCCATTCTCCTGCCTCAGCCTCCCGGAGTAGCTGGGACTACAGGGGCCCGCCACCATGCCTGGCTAACTTTTTGTATTTTTAGTAGAGATGGGGTTTCACCATGTTAGCCAGGATGGTCTCCATCTCCTGACATCATGATCCGCCCGCCTCGGCCTCCCAAAGTGCTGGGATTAGAGGCGTGAGCCACCGCGCCTGGCCTTTTATTTTTACTTTTATTTTAGGTTCAGGGGTACATGTGCAGGTTTGTTATATAGGTAAACTGTGTGTTACATGGTTTAGTGTACAGATTATCTCATCACCCAGGTAATAAGCATAGTACCTGATAGGTAGTTTTTCTGATCCTCTTTCTCCTCTCACCCTCCACCCCCGAGTGGGCCCCAGTGTCTGTTGTTCTCCTCTTTGCGTTCATGTGTTCTTTAGCTCCCACTTATAAGCGAGAACATGTAGTATTTGGTTTTCTGTTTGTGCATTAGTTTGCTTAGGATATCAGGATGTTCTGACATCAGACTGAGTTAGGCAAATATCCCAGGTAGTTCACTTTCTGGATTCTTTATTTCTGGCTGTGACTCTGAGCAAGTTATTTTACTTTTCTCAGCCTCAGTTTCACCATCCGTTTACTAGGAAAAATAATGCCGACCCCAAGGCATTGAGATAGGCTTAAAGTTAGGATTCAAGTAAGATTATACATATATGAAGTGCCTGGCACAAAAACACCAGCTAATAAATGCGGTGTTTTTGGTGGTTTGGTTTTTTTTCATCCTTTGCCTCTCCTACACCTGGACACAGAAGATAGACATCTTCTGGTTAGCTTGAGGGTTAAAATGCAAATCTTAAAGCAGAAAGAGTTGGGTTCAAAGTCAGACTCTACCATCAGTTTCAGAACCTTGAGCAAGATCCTTCAAGCCTTGTTAAGATTCTTTCTATAATTAATTAATCCACCACTTTGTCTAAGCATATATAGAATATTGAACATAATTTACAGTGCCTATCAGACTACTGCATACTTCCATCATACATATATTTCTTGATTTTGCTTTCTCCCTTGAGATTTAGGATTTTACAGTGCCTTGATTTACCTTTCTTTTATTATGGAAAACTTTAAACACTTACAAAAGTAAAAAGAAGAGTACGATGAGCCCCTATTAGCCAACTTTAACAATTACCAATCTTCTTTCATCTATACCCTCACTCTCTTTTCTCTCTCTCCCATGTTATTTTGCAGCAAATCACAGACATCAGATCATTGCATCTGTAAATATTTCAGTATGCATCTTCAAATGATAAAGACTCTTAAAAAAATAAGCTCAATACTATTATCATATCTTAAAATTTAATAATTTTTAATATCATCAAATATCCAGTCAGTGCTCAAATTTCCATTTATCTCATAAATCTTTTTGTTGTTTAAACTAGTGTCTAAATAAAGTTAATACATTTTAATGGAATAATTTGCCCCTTGAATCTCTTTAATGTTGTAGGTGTCTCCTCTATCTCTATTTTTTCTTTCAATTTGTAAAGAAACAGGATTATTTGTCCTATAGATTCCCTACAGTCTGGATTTCATTGATTGTACCTCCATGGTACCATTTAACATGTTCTCTGTCTTTCTATTCCCTGTAAGCTGGTAGCAGGATCTAGAGGTTTGATCAGATTTGGATGTGCACTTTGTTCATAAGTGGTGGATGTGTTCTTCTATCAGAAGTACGTAATATCATGTTGCCTCTCTATGATGTTATCAACCATTGATGATCAATGCCTAAATCTATTAATTTCCTGTTGCAAGCTGATATTCTAGGTCATTAATAGAGATGGTAAATAAAGACTCATCTGAAGGAATCCCCCAGTGGCTCTGTTAGATGTCTCTTTCACAAATTAGAAAGCCATGGAAGGATGAGCTTAAGCAGGACACTTCATTATCCCAACATCCCTTTGTTCATGACTTTTCAATCTGCTTGAACCCATTGGGACGACCTCCAAGTCCGGATTCAAACCAAATTTAGTTTGTTGAATACAAGCATTCTCTTAGTCTTTGGAACAAACTGATCATTAAAGACTAAACGTGTGACATGTTCCACACTCACTGGATCCATGGTTTCTATAGTTCACTGAAAGGAGACAGTTTGTTGTGATAACACAAAGTGTCCTTTTTTCTTCATTCCAGGGCTTTCTAACAGAGCCACCTGTGGTGGGGGTGAGGGCAGGGGGCTTTACTGTCAGTAAGTCCTTATTTAACATCTTTATTAATGACCTAAAGTAGATTAAGCTACCCGTGAATGAGTAACCACTGAACTGAAAACAAGGACAGGTCATGCCCGAAATGTAGAGGTGACAGCAGTGTGTTGTGGTATTGCGGGCAAGCTCATTGTAGAAGCTCTGGTTACATGGGACTTGGCCAGACCTGTTGCCTCACTCCAGCACGTATAGGAAAATGACTGGCCCACCACTCCGAAGGAGGTCTGGACTGAAAAGGCTGTGCAGGACAATCATAAAAGCGCCTGTGTAAATCTTACATAACAAAACTGAAAAGGGATTGCCTGAGAAATGACAGAACTTTATACGATAGTTCCTCTTATCCGTGATTTTGCTTTCTGCAGTTTCAGTTACCCACAGTCAATAGCAGTCCAAAAATATTAAATGGAAAATTCCAGAAATAAACAATTCATAAGTTTTAAATTATGCACCATATGAGTAGCATGATGAAATCTCATGCCGTCCCACTCCATCCTGCCTGGGACATGAATTCCCCCTTTGTCCAGTGGGCCCATGCTGTCTATGCTACCCACTTGTTAGTGACCTAGTAGCCATCTCAGTTATTAGATTTTTTTAAAAAAATAGTACATATGGAGTCCCGCACTCTTTGCGGCTTCAGGCATCCACTGGGGGTCTTGAAATGTATCTCCTGCAAATCGGGGGGGGGACTACTGTATGTGATTTCTGTGTTTTGAAAACTACAGGAATAAAATTGGAGCAAGATAAGCTGCTAAGTTCTGAGAAGAAAATGCTACAGGAAAGGAAACTTAATAACTTTGTAAGAAATTAACTCAGCAGAATTTCCAATCTTAAATCACTGCATAGGCAATGTGTGTAATCACTCTTGACTTTAAGGAACTTTTGATTTGGTTTCAAAGGACAAATTCGTTAGTAAACTGGAGAAATCCATGTACTCCAAACCACACAACTTTTGGAAAGGGCACAGGTTTAAAGCTCATACCCAGAGATCCGTTACAAATGGAGTGGTCACCAGATAGTGGTCTCTTGAATATGCCAAGCATTTTACAAACTCCGTTAATCCTGACAACTCTGTGATGTTGCCATTATTATCTCCATTTTTGTTGATGAGGAAACTGAGGCTCAGAGAAGCTAAGGGACTTGCCCAAGGTCCTTCGGCTAGTAAGTGGCAGAACCTGCCTTTAAAGGCTAGGTCTGTTCATGCAAGCCTTTATAATACTCTGCTTCTGACATTTTAGAAATAGCACGAGGGCATGGCATTTATAGAGCATCTTTATCTAAATTGCCCATCAAGAGCCACCCCATACCCTGCCCAAAGCTCAACAAATAAACACAGCGAGTGCTCCTAACAGCTGTGTTCTACCACCATTGGCAAGGCAGTATGAACCCTCACACTTGAACAATGCTCTGAAGGTCAGTTTGGGGTGTGTTTTATGTTAGCCTTTCCATTGGTGACCTGGGAAGATGAACAGTAAGTCTGCTTACCATGTTTACACATCATGGCATCCTAGCCATGGAGGAAGCCAGGGAAGAAGTGACCATGGCAGCGGGGACTACACTACCAAAATCCCCCAATAAAACTGGGAAAAAAGCCACAAATTAAGAGGAAGGAGATCAACAGAGAGAATTGCTGGGATTCAATACAGTAAAATAAACTCAGTACAATAAATCTCAATATAGCCATGACCTTATATGACTAAAACACCTGCAGACTTAACTTCTAAACGTGTTAGCTGAGTAGCTCTGTCATTTAATCAAGGTCCAAGAGAGATCATACAAGCAGGAGTATTGCACACAGGGTCTGAAATAATCGTTTCACTGTAAAGTATCTCCTTCTGAATTCTACTGTTTAAAATTTCAGAAAGTCCATGCAAAAAGTTATAGGGATGATTGAACAGTCTAACTAAAAAAAAATCTGTGAAGGGAAGTGAAAGAAATTAGAAGTTTTCCAATAGGCAAAAAGGAAAATAGGAATAATTTAATAATTATCTCTAAGGAAATTATAGATTTAATCTTACTGGAGATGATCAACTATTGCAAATTTTAAAAATTTGCCAAGCATGCTCCTATTATGAATCCATTCTAGTTAAATAATTAGCTCTGTCAGGAAAATTTTCTTCTATCCAACCCAAGTTCCAGATTATTCTTATTCTTTTCTCTCCCTGGAATTAGGGTTGATAGCAATTCTTTTGTATAACTAAATCTGTAATAATTATTTTAATTATTCTACATTTCTATCTTTTCCATTTTAAGTGTTCAAAGAAAAACTGAAACAAACTGGTTGGCTAGGGTATCTTGGGGGAAAAGTCTTCTAGGAGGTAAAAGCAATAAAAAAGAATGTATTTCTATTCATAAAAGAAAGCCCCAAGAATGAATAAAGAAATTACATAGCAACAGCATCGTAGTCAAATTCTTCTTTCCAGATGGGGGATTGGAGGTTTATCCCTTTGGCTTTCACTTTTTAAGTTTGACTTTGAAGCAACCCAGAACCCAAGAGTGAGGAACTGCAACAACAGCTTAGTTTTATAGAGCACTTTACAGTTTACAAATAATTTCACATTCTTTTCGCATTTGATCAGCCTGTGAGATCTGTGAGGGACGGGGGTAGGAATTTTGGTTCTGCTCTAGCAGATAAAAGCCTTCTTCTTGCTGGAAGTATTAGTGAAATGTCGGGGCATAACTAACAGGACATTCAAATGTCTTCGTTTGAGTGAGGGCTCTCCACAGAATCAGAACCAATAGTGTATGTTTGTGTGTGTGTGTGTGCGTGTATGTGTGTGTGTGTGTGTGTATATATATATACCGTATGTGTGTAGTGTGTATATGTGTGTGCATGTATATGTATATGTGTGTGCGTGTGTGTCTATATATATATATATAGAGAGAGAGAGAGAGAGAGAGAAATAGAGAAGGGGGGAGAGAGATTATAGGGAATTGGCTCGTGCAATTATGGAAGCTGAGAAGTTCCATGGTCTACTGGCTGCAAGCCGGAGACCCAGGAAAGCCCATGGTGTAATTCTAGTCTGAGTTCAAAGGCCTGAAAACCAGGAGTGCCAATGGTGTAAAGCTCAAGAGCAGGAGAAATCCAGTTTCAGCTGAAGCACTCAGGCAGAGAGAGAGCAAATTCTCTCTTCCTCCACCTTTTTGTTCCATTTGGACGCTCAGTAGATTGGATGATGCCCAGCCACAATGAAGAGGGTAGTCTGCTTGATGCAGTTTACCAATTCAAATGCTAATCTCATCAAGAAACACCCTCACAGACACAGCCAGAAATAGTGTTTAGCCAAATATTTGAGCACCCCAATCCATTCAAGTTGACACATAAAATTTGCCCCATCACATTCTCTAATCTCACCCCAAGGGGGAGGTTTTCACCTCTGAAGGACCACAGGAGAGGGGATCCCCCTTCACTCTGTTCTGGACTCTACTCAGGACACTTTCTCCCAAGGAGGCTTGGATGGAATCACCTTTGAAGGCCCCATTCAACTCTGGAGCCCACACTCCCATCCAGATAAAAACAGAAACTCATGATCAAAAGCCAGGGCAGGGCAGCCAGCAGTAAGAATTAAAGAGAATCTCCAAATGCAGAGGACGATAGAGTGGGATTCATTTAGAAAAACACAATCTAAAATATTTGGTGAGCTCCAATCTGACAGGGAGTTTGAGATGGTTCTTGAATCAGACTGACCTGGACTCTTTTCCTATGACCAAGACGAGTTAGCCAATTTCTCCAATCCTCCACTTGCTCACGGTGACATGGGGATTAAAATATCCCAAAAGGAACTACTGATACACATGACATGAATGCCTCTCGTGAACCTTATGTTGAGTGAAAGAAGCCAGACGCAAAAGAGTATCACACCATATGATTCCATTTATATGTACTTCCAGAACAGCCAAAATGAATCTATGGGAATAGACATCGGAATAGTAATAGCCTCTAGGGTGGAGAGAGTTCACTAAAAAGGGGCACAAAGGAACTCTTTATGGTGAAAAAGGTGGTCTGTATTTTCACTGTGCTGTGGGTTGCACATATATGCACAGGTGCATATATGTATCAAAAATTATCTGACTGTACAGTTACAATCCGTGCATCTTACTGAATGCTATATCTTAGTGACAATTTCAAAAATGCATATATTGTGGGGCCGTTGTGAGAAATGAACAAGATAACATAAGGAAAGCGTCTAGTGGTGTACCCAAACACACAGTAGTTGTTCAAGAAATGATGGCTAAAACGCCCTTCTTAAAAATAACTGACTTCAGAAATCTTAATAAGTCTGCATCACGCAGAAATCCAAGATAATTCCAATGCAGGGACAGGCCGTAGACATCATTGGCCCCCTCCTGCAGTAGCCTGCTGGTGGGCTCTCCATCACTGCAATCCCCTGGCTTCAGTGGACAGACAGGTGGGTACTGTCCAAGAAAGCTGGTAGCAGGCAAAGACCCATAGGCATACAGACCTGAGATAACCCCGGGCAGGGCTGTGGTCCCCAAGAGGCTAAAAGAGGACTCAGCTAGTGATTCCCAGTCCAGAGGAAATGCTCTCCAGACTGGGGACCCAGAGAGAGACTGAAGTAGGGAGTAGGAGTGAGGGGACAGGACAAAGACCTGGCTTCTGGAACTCAGTGTCAAGGGAGGGCCTGGGAAGGAGGTAGAAGTCAGCTCTTATGACAAAGCAGGAGGAAAACGAAGGTCTTTCAGAGGACATAGCCTGAACATTAGATTTCTTCCAGAGCCTGGGATGAAATCAACTCTGGATGAATCGAGTTGCATCTGCTGTCACTCAAGTTATGTAAAATTGTCGTGGATTGAACACTAGAACGATACTTCTTAGAGGCGAATGTACAAATGAATCCCCTAGGATGAATCCCCTGAGGATCCTGGTAAAAATGCAGATTTAAGAAATTATAATAAAAGCAAAATAGAAACGCAAATTTTGATTCAGTAGGTCTGAGATGAGGCCTGAAATTCTGTGTTTCTAACAAGCCTGCGGGTGATGCCTATGTTTTTTCAGTCCATGGATCACACTGGGGTTAGCAAAAGCTTCCTAGAAGATCCAGTTTGTGGCAGCAGTCAGATCACCAGGATGATCTGCTGGATCTCTTTAAATACCTGTCTCCTCAGATAGAAGGAAGGAAATCACCATCATCACCACCCGAAAAACACATGTGCACACACACACACACACACAGCCCCCACACACGCAACATTAAAACCATGGAAGTCAATATTCTATGTGGCACTCTAAGAACCCCACTCCTATTTATTCTGGATTTAAAACACTGCTGTAGATGGTGTTGCAAAGAGATTTATAGCTTTTAATCTTCTCATATAGCACAACTGCTAAATACAGTATAATATATGTGACAGGAATTAGTCCAGAATTTATTTAAGACTTTTCCCCCTCAGTTCATATGTCAAAAGATTGCCATTTCCAATTATTTATTAGGAATGTGATGTTTTTCAAGGTATGGATGCATTACTCTTGTTATCTGCTTTCAATTAGCTGAGAATTTACTATGCTCAGCCAAATGTCCATTCATCAGCAAATTCCAGATTCCTGGCAGTCTGATTAACTTCCCAGGGCTCTTCCTTTATAGTTAAAATAAATGAGGCTGTCTATGTCTCATGCTTGCTTGCTTATGGAAGGAAACAGAATAGGTTTTGGATGAAGAAGGAGGAGGGTTGGGGGCAGGAAGAACAAAGAGGAGGGTTTGGGGGAGGAAGAGGAGGAGGAGGAGTAGGAGGAGGATGAGGAGAGAAGAAAAAGCTTGAAGCAATCAGGAAAGATTAAAGATGGAGATAAAACACCAATCCTTAGACAAAAAGCTACCCCACACTAGAGTATATTCAGCCATATCAAAACCCAGAGGTGCAGTGCCTTCAGCAAAGGGTTGGATGACTTGAACTTGGCATATCATTCCTTGCTGTGGGACCTGGTGTAATGGGAGAAGCATGAGCTTTGGAACCAATAAGACCTGGCTCTCAATCCCAGCTAAGTCACTTAAAACTGGATCACCTTGGGTAAGTTGTCCAACATCCATTTTGAACTCGTTAAGTTTCCTCCTCTGTAAAATCATGACAGTAATGATGAACCTGCAAATTTGTCATTAATTTAAATGAAATTGTGTCTATGTAATGACGACCTCAGCTAAGGCAACCCTGCCCTTGAGTTTCAAACGGCAGTTGTTCAAACATCTTCCAATGTGTGCAGAGGATCTTAAATCACTCCCAGCCTCTCTAGGGACTTGAAAGATTTGGGATAAAGGGATGGGAGGTGGTTAATGTTTGTCCTAGTCATGGCTGGCCACAAGCTCTTCCTTCTGAATGAGTCCTGTTCTGAACCTCCCCATTGTACAACACAGGGCATCCCTGTTCTTTTTTCTGTATTCACACACATCCAAAATTCAACTCACTAACACACAGTCATGTGTGTATAGTTGACTTTACTACTGACAGCCTGGGGAGAAAATGGAAGTTAGCCTTGCAGCAATTCACACACTTAACAATTAAATAATAGCTACCCCTGTACTTATAAACTTCCATAGCCATTTTTGATAACCCATAACTCCAGCTATCAAATATATGACTTGGTCCTCTTTCAGCCTTCTCTCTGTCTTTGTCTTTCCCTTCTGCTTGGGTGGGTAGGAGGGAGGCAGTAAAACAAAAACCTACACTTTCTTGCATCACCCTGCTGTTTTCAGTTTAGCCCTCTCATGGCTCTGACCTCACTTTGGGGAACCCACTTTGGCTCTGGGGCTTGACATCCCAATGGCTCTTCAGTGTTATCTTCTATGGAAACACAACTCCACAATTAATTCCCTCACCCTCAGGGATCTTTGGCTCAGCTCACTGCAGTAGAGCCCAACATCAGTGAGATATATGTGCTGCAAAGCTCCATGCATCGCACGTACAGATACCTGACAAATGGGGCTCCCATCTTAATATTTGCTGAATAACAGGATTTCCTTGGCTGCTTGGCTGGGAAATGGTCAGGCTGGTGAAATATGCCTTACATCTTATTTTTAAAAAAGTTTTCTCCCTCATGCTTTTTTTTTTTTTTTTTTTTTTTTTTTTTTTTTGTTTTTTTGTGGGGGACAGGATCTTGCTCTGTTATCCAGGCTGGAATGAAGTGGCACAATCACAGCTCACTGCAGCTTTGACCTCCCAGGCTCAAGCTATCCTCCCACTTCAGTCTTCTGAGTAGCTGGGACTACAGGCACACATCACCATGCCCTGCTAATTTTTGTATTGTTTTTATAGAGATGGGGTTTCACCACGTTGCCCAGACTGGTCTCCCCCGTGTTTCATTTCTTTTTGTTATATTTTCTGAGAAATTATTTTCAACTTTATCTTGCAATCCCTCCACTAAAATTTGTGAGCACCCTATTTTAATTTCCAAGAACTTGCACTTCTGCATTTGTTCCATTTTATCATGTCGTGTTCCTGTTTCATGAATCCAGTGTCTTCTCTTATAAGTAGGAGCATTAATGATTATTAGAGTTTTGTATCGCTGCCATTATTGTTATTGTTGAAATTTTCTTCTGTTCCCTGAATTTTCACACTTACTCTGGATCCCTTCATTCTATGAGTTTACTTATTTGATCTCTGCCTTTTGTGTGGCAGAGACATTTCTCCAGATATCTGCCGATTCTTGACTGTCTACTCATATTGAAGAGAGAAGCACCACAAAGCCGAATGGAAGTTCTGTATGCGAGGATAGTAGAACTTGTCAAATGGTGGCCTTTGTTGTAGGGAAACCTGGCAAAAACCAAGCTGCTTCATTATGGGCTAGGGTGCTGCCAATCTAAAGAACTTCGCTTCAAAATCACTCAGTTCCTCAAGAAAGGAGTCCTCTGATATTCTACCCTTGCAGCAAAGGTAATAAAGAGTAGGAAGAAGGATAGAGGGGTATAAACCTGGTGGGCAGTGCTCACTAAGAAGGATGGAGAGAGGAAGCAGGAAGTCTCAGGATGTAGTGTAGGACCTTCAATTCCTCAGCCATTTGGGGGTTCTATGCTGTAGAGCATAATGTGTTGCTCAAGGTTTAGCTCACATAAAAATTACCTGGAGGGCTTGTTAAATTACAGATTGCTAAGTTCCACCCCCAGAGTTCTGATTCACCTGAGGAAGTGATGCAAGTCCTGAGATATTCTCCCAGTTCCCACCAATCAAATCCACAGGACAATAGAAAGTGGCCGATAGTATGACAGGAGGCACTCCAAAAAAAAAAAAAACCTCTTCTGCCAAATATAGCAAATAAATGTTGAAAGTTAAAAAGTTATTCCCCTTGGTTAACAAACTCTCCTCTCTTTTTTTAAAATAAATGTAGCTTTTTTCTTTCTTTCTCTCTCTTTTTTTTTTTTTTTTTTTTGAGACCGAGTTTTGCTCTTGTAGCCCAGGCTGGAGTGCAATGGCACGATCTCCGCTCACTGCCACCTCCGCCTCCCAGGTTCAGGCGATTCTCCAGCCTCAGCCTCCCTAGTAGCTGGGATTACAGATGCCCACCATCACGCCTGGCTAATTTTTGTATTTTTTTTTTTTTTTAGTAGAGATGGGGTTTCACCATGTTGGCCAGGCTGCTCTTGAACTCCTGAACTCAGGTGATCCACCAGCCTCGGCCTCCCAAAGTACTGGGATTACAGGCATGAGCCACGGCGCCCAGCCATAAATGTAGCTTTTAACGATATATTTAACATAAATATTTATCGCGATTTCCCTTTTTAAATTTTGACTTTTATTTTAGATACAGGGGGGTACATGTGCATATTTGTTACATGGGAAGATTGCATGATGCTAAGGTTTCAAGTACTGAGCCCGTCACCCTAGTAGTGAGCAGAGTACCCAAGAAGTAGTTTTTTAACCCACCCCACCCCCAACCACCCTCCAGTAATCCACAGAGTTTATTGTTCTCATATGGACAAACTCTCCTTTTAAACTATGAATATCGTGGAATGAAACTCACTGAGGAGTGAGGTCTATGTTCCCTCCTTTTGAATCTGGGCAGGGTGATGTCTGTTTAGATCAATGGATCAGGTGGAAATAGAACTGGGTAATTTGCAACTCTGGATCATAAAAGGCTACATGACCTCTGCTTAGTTCTCCCGAAACGTCACTTGGTAAACCCTGTTGGGATGCATCCTCTTGAAATTCAGCTGCCCTGCTCCGAAAAGCCCAAGCCACATGGACAGGCCACATGTTGGGGCTTCAGTTAATAAACTCTGCTGAGCCCAGCCTTCCAGGCATCCCAGGTGAAGCCCCAGCCATCGTGGAGTAGAGACAAGCCATCCCCACAGTGTCCCGTCCAGTCAACCAGCCTTCCCTGTCTGGGCCAGACTGCCTGCTTCACACATGCTCAGAGTAGCATTAACCAGGGCTGCGAGTCTACATGGACATATGTGATGATGTGCCTCCTCCTTAAGGACTGTGAGCTACTTGAGGTCAGAAAACACACTGCTTCCTTCATTTTCACATACCCAGGGCCTAAAACAAGCTTGGCATATAGTGGGAATTCACTTATCTCACATTATTTATTCGTCGATGGACCACTCTAAGCAAAACCTCTCAATGAGTGTTATTATAAGTCCAGATTCCATTCTTCATTCTCTCCGAAGAACAAATAATGTCTAGCACAAGGTTCAGTGGTCACACCCACGGGACTAGAGGTTGGCCTGCCTGAACTTGAAGCCCCAGCTCTGCTCCTTTCTTATTGTGTGATCTTAGGTGGGCTCATTGCCCTTCAGTGCCTCAGTTTCCTCTTCTGTAAAATGGGGAAAACAACTGTATCTATCTTTTAGTGTTGTTGGGGGGATTAGATACATGTCATATGCTTAGGACATCATTTAACACCTAGTAAGCACTCAGTGGCTGCTAGCTATTTTATTTTTGTTACTGTTATTATGTTGTTATTATTAGAAGGCAATTCTTGGTATCCTCCAGGAACCAAATTGCAAGTGCCCCCTTCTCATAAAAGCAGCCCCAGAAGGATGCTCCTGGCTCTGAGCCAGCAGTTGCCTCTACTTGACTGTTTTATTTGTTGGCCTTAGTGACTCGGGGACTTATTGAATTCGCTACTCACCATGCATCTGCATGTATCATGCAGTTGCATTGGGGAGTTATAAAAACTGTCGATTTTAACACAATGTATCTTGGGTGCACAAGAATTACCAGGGGAACTTGTTTAAAATGTAGATTCTGAAGCTCTGCTTTAGCTGGTCTGGAGTAGGGCCCAGAAATGTGTTCTTTTCATAAGCCTCCCCAGGTTCCACCAAGGCAGGGGGCCTTGGAAGCTTTGTTTCAGCAGATGGTCTCCTTAAAACAGGCACCATCCAAACCTTGATGGCATCACTGATTACTCAAATAAATGGATTTTTTCCCAAATTATTAACACAGGGTATCCAAAAAGCCAAGAGCAACAGGATAAACATATTCTTAAACAATATGTTAGCTTCTATTTCAAATAATATGCTCACTACATTTTTCTTCTATTTCCATAAATCTTCTAAGGTGAGGTACTCCTAAATTTAAAGCAACCAGTCCAATTGTTACTCTGAAAAAAGTTTATAGTGTACTATGCTAAATATATAACAATATTACAGAATGTCTGGAAACATAGGGAAAAAAGTGTATTCATAAATAGATATTTATAAGTGTATTTATAAATGTATAAACAAAAATACAAGTAAATATACTCCAGAGTGTTCAGAAAGTCTAGAAACATAAAGAAAAGATTATAATAGGTTGAGGAGAAATACATTGAACATATTATTTGAAAATGTAGCTAACATACTGCTTGACAATAAGTTTATCCTATGTTTTCTGGATGTTCAGACACCTTGTAGAATGTCGTTAGATCACGGCTCACTGTGGTTACATGATTCAGATATATCAGGCCTACATTATATCTTCCTCCTCCCTTCCTCCCTTTCTGCCTCCCTTCCTCCTTTTTATTTTTTTTGTCTTTCCTCCCACAGTCATTTTCTGAGCACCTACAATATGTAAAGCCCTCTACTAGACATGGGTGTATGTATTGGGGGGGAGTTGGAGAATGGAGGGGGAGGGCGAGCCAGTCCCTGCTCTTAAGGAGTATTCTCCTTGGGACATAAAATATAAATATGTGACACATTTAAATGTTATTATAAGCCAGTATCTCATATGAGTGATTCAAAAAGTATGTGTTATAAATTCTGGGGCAGAGGTGTGAAGCTGTCCAGGACATTTGACATGGACAGACCATTTTTCAGGCATTTCATTATGCAATGTGAAAACTGCCTTCAGTATGCTCTCCACCTAGGATATAAGCACACATGAGTCCAATAGCAAGCCATGAATGAACCCTACCCTACATACAGTGAGAATTTTTTTTAACTTTCCAAATTTAAATGAAAGGGGATTACTTTATTTATTTATTTATTTATTTATTTATTTGAGATGGAGTCTTGCCCTGTCGCCCAGGCTGGAATGAAGTGGTGCGATCTCGGCTCACTGCAGCCTCCACCTCCCAGGTCCAAGCGATTCTCCTGCCTCAGCGTCCCGAGTAGCTGGGATTACGGGTGCGCATCACAACGCTGAAAGCGGATTTTTGATTGAAGGCAATTGTACTTAATCATCCACAACATGAGACCTGGCTCCAACTCAGGGTTAAGGACAACAGCATGTCACCCAGTTTCTGGGCACAGGCTGGATATTACCAGAGGTAGGGAAGTGAATTTTTCCATCTCATTTCTCCTGATTCCTTTCATGCAGATTACTTTCTTTGAGAGGTGAAGAGGAAAACGAGATGTCATCTTTAGCCTCCAGAAGGCAGGAGAGAGGAGAAATTGCCTTGCTCGAAATTATAATCTGTCATCCAATTCAAGGAAATCTGCTGGAACAAAACCTCAGACTTCTAAAGAAAGCATGCCCGTTCCCACTCTCCGTGAGAATTTGCCTACAGTAGAGTTTCTTAACTTCAGCACTATTGTCATTTGGGGCTTGCTGATTCTCTGTTGCGGGGGCTGTCCTATCCTGTGCACTGTAGCGTGTGTAGCAGCATCCTGGTCCTCTACTGACTAGATGCCAATAGCACCCACACCCAGCTGTGACAACCGAAGATGTCCTCAGATATTGCCAAATGTCCCCTAGGGGTTGAAATTTACCCTGGGGAGCAGAATCACATCTTGGCTACACATTGTGACCACCTGGGGTAACTGGGTGACCACTGGGTACTGATGCCTGGGGTTAGTCCCCAGAGTGTCTGACTGGATTGATCTGGTTGTCGTCTGGGCTTCAAGGCTTTTATATACTTTCCAAGGCTTGATCTCAGATTTGTCCACTGATTCTGACTCTGACAGAGACCCTCACTCAGATTTAATGTCTGATGCCATGCTGACCTGGTAATCACCCCAGCCTGTAGCCACCTGGCTTAGTTGGCTCGGTGTTGGCATGCAGCTGATGTTGGCATCTAGCACCTGACCTCAGATCAGCCTACTGTAGCCTTTCAAGTCAAAACATTACCTTTTCCACAACGATTTGTTATTCACTCATCATGTTTTACCAAGGAAATTCAGACATCAACATCATACCAGTGGGGGACATATTTGGGGGCAAGGGGTCTTTGTGACAGTCCCTCAAAACATCTCAAGAAGAAGGCTTCTCCTCACAACTCATTTTGTGAGAGTAAAGGCCATGTATGTGGATCGTGCCTCGGCGTATGCGTGCAGGAGGAAGCACTGAGAAGTAAATGAGAAGTAAAGCCAAGGGACAACATCCACACCTTTTTCTCTTTTCCTCTTGAAATTTTCTTGGTCTATCCCTGAGAAGGCAACATGCCAGAATAATGATCCTCCATGTTTTCACTTCTTTTAAGCAAACCTCCCCTGAATGAACTAGAACAACCACAATCTACTGCCCATACCCTATGACCCGGTTGATTTCTAGCTCTACATTCAACAGGAATGTTTACTTATATTACCTAAAAGTAAATACTACAGTGTTTTTAGCAGTATTTTCCATAATAGCCCAAACCGGAAACTATCCAAATGTATATCAACAGTGGAATGGATAAATAGTGGTATTCTCACAAAGGAAGACCATACAGCCATAAGAATGAATGTTCTATAACTACGCACAACATATTTGTGAATTTCACAGATATTATGTCAGGCTATAGAAACCAGCTCAAAAAGGATATATATTGATGATTGAATTTGAATAAGGTCCCCATACAGGCAAAACTTCTTGACACTGTTAGATGTCAGGATAGAGGTGAACCTGGGCAATGGGAATTGTGACTAGGGAGTATGAGGGGGCTTCTGGAGTGCTGCATGTCACGCTTCATTTCTTAATCTGGATATTGGTTATGTGGGTGTGTTCAGTTTAAGAAAATTGATTGACGTATACATTTATAATTTATATACTTTTTTGTTTGTGTATTATACTTTAATGAAAACCCACAACTTAAAAACTACCTTCTCTTTCTTACCTGCTGCATCCTCACTCCCAAGTTGGGAGATTGCGGGCCTTGACTTGACACGGCTGAGTCAGGAGGTGGGCAAGCCCAGAAAGCCCCTCTTGTCCTTGTCATTGTTCCTGCCCCACCACTGTAGCCCTCTGCTCAGGTGCATAGGCTGGAAGCAGTTAGCACAGAAGTGAGAGGACTTACTGTCTCACGGCCTGTCTGCTGGGACCAGGATAATTCCACTGACTATTGACCTCCTGAGACTACAAACACAGTCCAGCTCCAAATCAGGCAGAAAGCTGTAGAATTCTTTATTTCTTTTAATCTAGATTGTTTATCCCGAAATCAACAATCTTGCAACAATGACAGAGTCAGGCTGTGGCTTGAGGATGGGATCCACTGGTGTGGCCTTTTGGCATTCACCACCCCGGCATGTCTCACTCCAGGCTGCACATCATCTCTGTCAAGGGCCTCTGCTCATCACAGCAGCTAATGTGCTTTTCCCACAGATGATCCCATTGTATTCATCCCAACATCTGGGTAATATTCTGGATTGCACACAAATGAGAATCGGGGTGTTTATTTTACTAGCAGAGTACACCTGCAGCTTAAATAGCGTATGCTGAACAGCTGTTGATGACTATAAATTGAGACTTGGGTGAGGAGTTGTAAACCCTGGAGGTTCATCGCTAGCAAGAAGAATCCAAGACTTTCAAATTCAATAAATCTGGACATTATTGAGAGAAGAGAGACATCATTACAGACAGATAATGGTTTGAAATCTCATCCAGTGATGATTGGGGAAGCAGACGTAAGCCAGGATGATTTTTATACGTTTCGATAGCCCCTGCCGAGTGGGAGATTAAATAAGCGAAAGGTCTGATTGGTAACCACATTTGGGCCACTGAGCAATTGCAGAGAGGTAGAGGCAATCATACTGCCTGAGCTTGCCAGGAGGAAAGGAATGGGGTTAAACTGCTAAAGGCAATCCATTTTGTCACATAGCTTTATGTACTCAGACATTCTAAAACCCAGTTATATAATTCACCTAAGGTGTTGCCCATCTGGGACAGTTACTGCCCCCCTCCCCAATATACTCAGTTGTTCAGCCAGTCATTCCAACATTTAAAAAAAAATTTAAATAATATTTATGTGCAGAGTGTTTGGAATAGAATAATGAAAGCTATGATCCCTGACCTCAAGGAAGCCACTATCAAGTTGGCCTTGTTATTGACTGCTGCATAATAAACCACCACAAAATTTAAGGTCTCGCTACAAGAGCAACCAGGGTGACAATCTTAATTAGTTCAAGCTATTAAATACCAGAGACTGAGAAGCTTATACCACAGACGTTTATTTCTCACAGTTCTGAGGCTGAGAAGTTCATGGTGTCAGCAGATTTGGTTCTTGGTGAGGGCTCTCTTCTTGGCTTATAGATGGCAACCTTCTCACCGTGTCCTTACATGGCCTTTCCTCAATGCACACACACACACAGAATTCTCTTTCTCATCCTCTTCCTATAAAGGCACAAATCTCATCATGAGGGGCCCATTCTCATTATATCACCTAAATCTAATCACCTCCCAAAGGCTGCACCTCCAAATATTATCACATTGGGGGTTAGCACTTCAACATATGAATCTGGGGGGACACAAACATTCAGTCCATAAGAGTGACCAACCGTATTAGTTTGCTAGGGCTGCCATAACAAATACCACAGACTTGGTGGCTTAAACAGCAGAAATGTATTTCCTCAGAGTTCCGGAGGCTGAAAGTACAAGATCAAGGTGTTAGCAGGGTTGGCATCTTCTGAATCTCTCTCCTTGGCTTGTAGATCACCTCCTCCTTGCTGTGTCCTCACAGGTTTGCCCCTTGGTCTGTGTGTTGTTTGTCTTTTAATCTCCTCTTCTTATAACACCAGCCATTCATATTGTATTAAGGCCCACCCTAATGTCCTCATTTTAGCTTAATTATTTCTTCAAAGTCCATATCTCCAATTACAGTCACATTTCAAGGTACTGTGGGTTACGACTTCAACATATAAATTTGCAGGGTTTGGAGGGAGTGGAACAATTCAGGCTGTAACACCAACCATTCAGTTTTGCCTGAGACTGAGGGGATTCCTGGGATGTGGGACTTTTGGTGCTAAAATATGGAAAGACCCAGGCAAACCAGGACAAATTGGTCACTCTAAGAACAGCATTCAATTTGCTCACAAATCTGTGACATGGGCAGGACTCAAAAAAGACAACTTATACCTGTTCCACTCATGATAATCTGGGGCAGCTCAAAGGCTGGAGGCTGAAATCATCCAAGGCTCACTTACTCACATGTCTGACAGTTGATGCTGGAAAGACTCAAACAGCTGGGCGATGGACAGCTTGAGTTTCTTGGGCACCTCCCTCTATCTTTATGTGGTCCCTCCATGTGGCTTTTCTAACATGATGGACTCTGTGTAGCCAGACTTCTTATAGAATGCCTCTGGGATCCCAAGGCAGCATCCCAAAAAAGCAAGAGCCAGGCAAAATCTGCGTTGCCTTTTATGACCCAGCCACTGAGCACCACATAGCATCGCCTGTCCCACGTGCTGCATGTCAAGGCAATCATAACTGCCTGCCCAGGTTCAAGGGAAGCGGAAATCACTGGATCCTTCAAGATCCACCACTTGATCAGGTATCAACAAGAACACATGGGCCAAGAATTATTGTTGCAGCCATTTTTTAAAAGTTTTGATTGTGGTAAAATACACATAACATAAAATTTACTATGTTAATCATTTTTAAATATACAGCTCACTAGGGTTGTTATTCATATTGTTGTGCGACCGAGCTCCAGAACTCTTTATCTTGCAACACTGAAACTGCACCCATTAAACACTAATTCCCCATTTCCCCTCCTCCCAGTCTCTGACAACCACCATTCTATTTTCTGTCTCTATGAGTCTGACTGCTTTTAGGTACCCATGTAAGTGGAATCATTTGTCCTTTTGTGACTGGCTTATTTCATTTAGTATAATAAGGCCCACCCTAATGTCCTCATTTTAGCTTAATTATTGGTTCATCCATGTTGTAACATGAGTCAGAAGTTCTATTCTTTTTAAGGCTAAATAATATTCCACTGGATGGATAGACTGCATATCACAGGCATTTTTGTGATATGTAGAGGAGAACAGAGACCAATCAACCCAGTTATAGCACAGCAAGGTAAGCATTATGACCAGAATATGGCAGGATGTTATGAGGGCACAGAGGAGAGGGAAAGCCTTCCTGGAGAAGGTGATCCATTCTAGACAGGCAGGCATTACGAACTATGCTTTCCAGGCAGAGCAAACAGGAAGCACAAGGGCCCTAGGGAGCAAGAGCAGCAGGGTGTTTGGAAGCCTGGTTCAGGTTATGCCCTACTGAGTTTGCGGGGGTACCGCTCTCACAGAGATGACAATAATGCCCTCCAGAATGATGCTGTGCACAGCCTGCTCATCCATCTTCCACAGTCCTGCAAAAGAACAAGCAGGGAAGAAAGCAAGGAGATGCAGTGGAGATCCAGGAGGATCTTCTACAAAATCCAAAGGGTTAAGAATTTTATCCTGGAGGCAATGAGAAACCACCAAAGAATTTTAAATGGGAAGGAGAGAGAAACAAAAATGAGAACTTACTATTATTAGTGGAAATAAGGGTGCCGTTGTGGATGGTGGGGATGTGGAGAGGGACGTTAGATCTCTTCGAATTCTTTCGTTTTGACCCCCATTGACATATCTGATTTACCAGTTAGCACGTGGAAGCCTTAAGGGGCCTAGTCTTGAGGTGAGATTAGAACAGGTCCACTTTCCTCCTGAGCCCAGCATCTGAACCTCCCACCAGCCAGCTCTAAACCAACATGGCATTTGCATTCTAGTCACAGGAGAAAGACAATATGGGTGTCTGGGGTAGTCACAGATGGAGACCCATGGTGTCAGGAAAAGAAACTCAGGTGGTAGAGAGTGGCTAGGTGGGGGTAAAGCCAACATTCAGTAAGGCGATCAGAGAGGGAATCTCTGAGGAGGGAATTTTTGGACTGACACCTCCATGACAAGTAGATAGCAGCCACATGAATCTGAGAGGAGGGTTTTGCAGGGAGGGAGATCAGTAAACGTGAAGCCTTCAGGGTGCAAACAATGTTTGTATGTTTAAGAAACAGCAAGGTCAGTGTGGCTGAAGTGGAGGTCTGAAGAGGGGGTGAGAGGAGATGAGTTGGGGAGTAGGTGGGAGTTGTGTAGGCCAGCCATTTTAGATGAAATGAATAGGAAGCTACAGGAGGGTTTTAGACAGGAGTGGCGGAACATCAGACACCTCTTAGACACTATCCCTTAACACCTTCTCAACCTCACCTGTTGAATGGACCTTGACTAGTTTTTCTGTCCTAGCTGCAATGGTGGCCAGCTCTGTACACACTCTATGATCAACTTCACATAGACAGACACACTCCAGTGTGACTTCAACTCGTGCCTCATCCATGTGCCTCTCACCTCCCCTTAGGATTTTCCCCATTGACAAGGTGACATGACCGCTGAGGCACCCACAAGGAGACTATACGTGTACAACTCATAAGTGCAGGGAGTTACTGTCTCATGGAGTGGACTGTTGACTTACAGGAGAGAAGAGTTGATATTTCTTCCCCCTTCTTCCCCTGGGACAGATTATCTTGAAAGGCAGACCTTACATGGCTTCTCTGAAGCCAGCCCATCAGCTCCAGCAATCAGTTTCACTTGATACTAAAGAGTGGCTAGCTCAGTAACACGCCCTTTATTGGCTCACCGTCCTTCCCTGCCTCACCTCCTTTGTTCCTCACTGCAACTTCCTTAGATTCCACAACCTAATATAATAGTGAACTTTACCACAGAGTATTTTTTAGGAGAATCTGCGATTCAGGCAGAAATGTTCTAATTTACCCGTAAGAAAGGTCAATCTGACTTCTGTACAGGTGTTTGATTACGCAGAGACAAGTGTGGGAGTTGGGAGAGACACATTAACAGGCTCCTGCAGTTGTCCAGGTAAGAGATGATAGTGCCTGAGATGAGGGGATGGTAGTGGAGATAGAGGAGTGGATACACTCATATGTCTCGGAGGCACAGCTGACAAGAACAGCTAATGGATTGAATATGGCACTACAGAGAAATCAAGGCTGACTTCTAGGTTTATAGCTTGAGCAACTAGCCAATGATGGTGCCTTTTATCAAGAGGCGGAACACTAGAAAAGAAGCAGGTCTGAAAAACTTAAATTTGTTTATCAAATATTTTTTGGAGCATCTACTATGTGCTAGTGAAGGGGTCCAGGATGTGCTACAGTGGCATAAGGATTATTTTGAGCTGAAGGCATCTGTGTATCAACAGCTGCAGGAATAAGATTTTTCTGAACCTCCCTTATATTTCTAAAAGCAGAGCCTCCCGAAAGAATTTAACTATCATAAATCCCCTCTCCCAGAGTTTCACAATCAGGGGAAATGGACTCTTATCAACAAAGAGGAAGTCAGCCCCAGTTAAGATAAATCACCTAAACAGATATTGACGTAAAACTGTTACATCACCCATCTTCTCCTAAGGGCGCATTTGTTTTTCCTAAAACTCATTTATTCTCCCAGAAGTGTCCCTCTGCCCCTCTTCATCCTCTCTTAAGATGGTATATAGGCCAGCCGCGGTAGCTCACGCCTGTAATCCCAGCAGTTTGGGAGGCTGAGGCGGGCGGATCACAAGGTCAAGAGAAGGAGACCATCCCGGCCAACACCGTGAAACCCTGTCTTTACTAAAAATACAAAAATTAGCTGGGTGTGGTGGCATGTGCCTGTAGTCCCAGCTACTTGGGAGGCTGAGGCAGGAGAATCACTTGAACCCAGGAGGCAGAAGTTGCAGTGAGCTGAGATTGTGCCACTGAGCAAGACTTTGCCAAAAAAAAAAAAAAAAAAAAAATGGTACATAAGCCCCAAATTCTAATACCTCCTTGAATTACATTTCTTTGTGAACTTCCCACCTACATGTGTAATTAAATCTGTGTTTTTCTCTTGCTAATCTGTTTTTTGTCAGCTTAATTTGCAAGCCTTCCATCACTGAACTCAAGAGGGTAGAGGAAAAATTTTTCCTCGCTGACATTGTCCAGCATGTTAGGTGCTTCAGATTCAGAGCTGAGATGCCCGTATGCTCTCTCACCAGGCTCAGTAATGACAATACTGTGGAACTGTGTACAGGGGGCCATCAAAATACCATGAGGGACATCAAATGTCCCTCAGGGGAGGAAAGAAGGAGTCAGGGAAGAATCCTGGAAAAGTTTAAGTAGAGTTCTGAAGGATGGGAGAAAGCCAGAAAAAAAGAGGACAAGGATGATTCAGGTGGCAAATGCAAACGTGCAGGAATATGAGCAGGCATAGCCCTTGTAATTAAGAACGTTTGTGGTGAAGGTCAAGAAGAAGGGAAAGAATGAAAGAAGAATCTTGAGGCAGAACAACAGCAGCCACGAGAAGAGCTTTTTAGACATGCTGAGGCATTTGCCCTTTAGCCTGACAGCTAAGGGGAGCCACTGAGGGGGTTCCCAAAACCATACACATACTTTACTATTTTGTGCTTTTGCACGTGGGGTTTCCTCAGCCTGGAACATTCTCCACCATTCCCCTTCCTACTTCCTGACAAAGTCTTACTCATGTTTCAAGTGCTTCATTCATGGCAACATCCTCTCTGCTGGATCCCCACCCTGCCCCCCAAGTTATAGTTCTCTGCACCTCCATTCTTCAGCTTCATGATGCCATGAGCTGGCTATGACCTTGGCCTCCTCTTTCTCCTCCAGGCTGTGAACTCCTTAAAACTTGGACTCCCTCTTTCAGATTAGAGCCCAGCCAGAGATCTGGAGAATGTAGAATCTGCTCAGTAATTGGCTGAATTGAATGCCTTTGAAATGTGAGAGAAGCTTGAAACCAAAGAGGACAGACAGCATCCACAGACTCCAGGGAAGAAAACCAGTCTCTGCAGCCAGGTGAGAAGAGGTGATGGAGTCATCAAAGACTTTCTATGTCTCACATCAGCTCTGAGTCAGGGACATGGGAAATGTCCCCTTTTAAGTCCAACCACTCTTCAGCTTTTGTGCCATGGAATCAGTGCTCACTGTTGGGCTCAGTCTAGTGATGTAGGCAGTTGCCCACATAGCCCCACCAGACCAAGACCACCAACCTTTTTTACACAGTACAAGAAACGGCATTCGTTGAAAGGCTGATATGTTCTGCCAACGCAGACCCGGACTGGCCCTGAACCAATGGCTGGAGGGCAAAGGCGAAAGTTTCCATGTCTCCTTTTCTGCTGTTATTCCCGTTTGCACATATGGGATTTATTCTTTACAAGTTTAAATGTTGCATTGAAAATAAATTCAAATGACCAAAATGTTTCATGGAACAATCCATAATAAAGATAAAAGCCACCTGTGCTGGGGGAGGCACCGACAGCCAATTCTAAATTGCTCTAGTGTCTGGAACTTCCTGAATGGAATTCTCAAGCGCTCTCCCAACAATTTGAAGAGCTCATCTGTCTAGGTTGGAGTAGAACTGTCGAAAAGTGGGATCACCATATTTCAATCAAACAAACAAACAAAACGGAGGAAAACAAAACTTCCCGGAAAGACAGAAACAAAATAAAATAAAACAAAATCACAATGGTACTTAATGGATTCAAATAACATGGAGTTTCCTTATTCTTGTACAAAATATAGTATATATATATGTGTGTGTGTGTGTGTGTGTGTGTGTGTATATATGTGTATATATATACATACACACATATAATTTCCCATTTATTCCATTATGGAATCCCAGTCTAAGATCATGACCCCTCCCAAATACTAATGTAATAGAGGGACTTTTATGGTCATCTCTACAGTTAGATTGACCTCATAAAATAATGCGAGTTATATACATGCACATACACATAAGCCAGATTCTCAACTTACGTAATTCTATGGGAATTCACAGAGTTATATTGGTTGAGAATTTGGCTTAAGTTTCTCTTATTATAGAAATTCCCATCAACTAGCATGAGATGAGGCTCCACACACATTGCCACAAAGCTTCATAGGCTGAGAATCTGGCCCACAGAGCACAGAATAATGTCCATCCAAACATCGGCTTAGATTTTATCTGGCCTTGCTTTCCAGAGCAGCTTGCATGATGGAATGAGCAAATGCCTTTGGCCTCTGGAGCTCTATGAATCAGTGTGATCCAGTATGGGAAGCTCCAGGCTATCTGTCCATCCTGGAGGGGCACAATCCCTTCCCGCCTCAGTTTCCTTTTCTGTGAATTGGGTGGGACTATTACCTGCCTCCCTACTCTCACTCTGAGGGTTCTCTGCTGTTTATGAAAGTGCAGTTTGTGAATAGGATGTTCAGAAAAGAGGCATTAAGAGCTGGAGCCAGGCATTGGTTGCCAGAGAAAATGCATTTATTTGCTAGGTTAGCAAGTGCCAACACCAGTAATTGAATTTGTGCCAAAACATGCATTTTAAAAAATGTTGTTCTGTTCCATTCATTATTTATAGAACATCACCTAAGGGCAGTGCATGCTACAAGCCAAAAATCTCATCCTGTATTTTATCAGAAACCCATTGCAGGGAAGGGGAGAAGGGAGAGGGAGGGAGAAAATAAAATGAGATTTCTGGAAAGAGCTAAAGGAACTTGTCTGGCATGTTTTGTCTGAACCAGCAATGCCCACAGGGCGACTCGATAATAATCTCCAAATGCAAGGGGATTGGAGAGCAGCTGCTCTCACCACTCAGGATGGGAGAAGAAACCTCCACAGCACCATGAAAGATTTAGGCTAGTTAGAAAGGGAAATTTCTTTAACAGGGAAGGTAAAGCAGTGGAATTGAGAGCAGGGGAAGACTTTTAGATGAGGGAAGGGTCTCAGGTATTCCAGACAGTGTAAGGATAAGAAGTCGATTCGATGTTTCCTTGACTCTGAGACAATAGATGTCCCTAGAGGTCAGCAACGCACCAGGGAATTTTCCAGATCCAATAAAGGGTGGTTCTCTGGGAAGAATGGCATATGATCACATTAGGAGCATGGGTTCTGGTGTGAGAGACCATGCTTTGAATGTCATGTTTGGGCAAATGACTTAACCTTTCTGTGCCTGCTTAAGGATTCATAATATGGGGATAATTGCTCATTCAATGCTACGGCTGTACCAGACATTGTCCTGGGAAAAGGGAATACAACAATGAACACAGTAGGCAAAACAAAAACAAACAAACAAACAAAAACCAGCAACAACAAAAAACCCTGCCAATTACAATAGGGGTGGTAGACTTACTGTAATAACAAAGAATAAATAAGGAAAATATACTGTATGTCTGATGGTAATAAGTGCTATAGGGATAAATTAAGCAGGGAAGGAGGGTGGGGAAGTTCTAATTTTAAGTAGGGTGTGGGGGGCAGGTCACACGCTGAGACGGCACCTTTTGAGGAAAGATTTGAAGGAACCGAAGAAGTGAGCTAAGAGGTTGTAGTTGGTTGAATAGTGCTTCCAAAAGGATATATCCACATCCTGACCCTGGAACCTGTGAATGTGACTTTATTTGAAAAAAAGGGTCTTTGTAGATGTCATTAAGTTAAAGATCTCTAGATGAGATTAGTCTGGATTATCTGGGTGGGCCCTAAATCCAGTGGCAGGTGTCCTTATAAGAGACAGAAAAGGAAGAGACAGGCACAGAGGAGAAGACCATGTGAAGATGGAAGCAGAGATTGGAGTGATGCGGACACAAGCCAAGGAATGCCCGAAGCTACCAGAAGCTGGAATAGGCAAGAAAGGATTCTCTCCTAAAGCCTTCAGAGGGATCATGGCCCTGTGACACCTAGATTTCAGACTTCTGGCCTCCAGAATAGTGAGAGAATAAATTTATCTTGTTGTAAGTCACCAAGCTTGTGGTGATTTGTTATGGCAGCCCTGGGAAACCAATACACCCAGCATCTAAGGGAAGAGAGTTAAGCAGAGAGAATAGCAGGTGCAAAGGCTCTGAGGCAGATCTTTTGCCTGCCTGCTTGGGAAAGAGCAAGGAGGTCTGTGTGTCTGGGATGGAGGGAGTGATAGGAGTTAACAGCTGGAAGCTCTCTGCTAACAGCACTTTCCACAGCTGGGCAGCATGTTCTTCCTGGAAGAGGAGGGATAATATGGTTTGGCTCTGTGTCCTCACCCAAATCTCATCTGGAGTTGTGCTCTTTGGTGTTGGAGGAGAGACCTGGTGAGAGGTGATTGGATCATGGGGACAGACTTCTCCCTTGCTGTTCTCGTCATAGTGAATGAGTTCTCGTATTATCTTGGTGGTTTAAAAGTGTGTGGCACTTCCCCCTTCACTCTCTTGCTCTCTCTCCTGCTCTGCCATGGTAAAATATGTTTGCTTCCCCTTTGCCTTCTGCCATGATTGTAAGTTTCTTGAGGCCTCCCAGCCACGCTTTCTGTACAGCCTGCAGAACTTTGAGAAAATTAAACCTTTCTTCATCATGAAAATTAAACCTTTTTTTAATCATGAAAATTAAACCTTTTTTCATCATAAATTACCCAGTCTCAGGTAGTTATTTATAGCAGTGTGAGAATGGACCAATACAAGCGGGTTGGGGGAAATGACACATATCCATATCTAACATAAGCAGTGAGTCTAAGTGAGAAAGCAATTGCAAAATGATGATGGCTTGGACCAAGCCAATATGAGTAGAAGTAGAAGTAATGAGAATACGTTTTTGAGGGATAGAGACAACTGGGTTTATAGTGGATTGGATGTGGGATATACAATAAAGAAGGAGGCCAAGGATGACTTCAAGCATTTTGGCCAGAGCGAATAGAAACATGGAACTACCATCAACTGAGACCAAGAATGCTGTAAATGGGGCAGGTTTGGAAGCAAAGATCAAGAGTTTGATTTCAGGCAGGTTAGGTTTAAGACATTTATTAAACATCTGAGTGTAAACAGCAGACAGTCAATCAGATATCTGACTGAAGGGGAGATGTCTGATCCAGAGACATAAATTTGGAAAAATTTTAAAATTTATTTTTAAACTTATAGCAAAATTCTGTCTTTTTGTTATACTGTTTTATGAGGTTTTTAAAAAATGCATAATCATGTAACCACTACCACAATCAAGATACAGAATTGTTCTATCATCTTAAAAAAACTCCCTCATACTGCCCCTTTGTAATCAAACCCTCCCCCCATCTACAGCCCTTGGTAACCACTAATCTATTTTCTGTCACTATAGTTTTCCCTTTTTCAGAATGTCCATAAATGCAAATCATACAGTGTATTTGTCTGCTTTTACACTGCAAATAAAGACATACCTGAGACTAGGTAATTTCTAAAGAAAAAGAGGTTTAATGTACTCACAGTTCCACATGGCTGAGGAGGCCTCACAATCATGGCAGATGGCAAAAGAGAAACAAAGGCACGTCTTACATGGTGGCAGGCAAGAGAGTGTGTGCAGGGGAATTGCCCTTTTATAAAACCATCAGATCTCATGAGACTTATTCACTATCATGAGAACAGCACGGGAAAAACTCACCCCCATGATTCAATTACCTCCCACTGGCTCCCTCCCATGACATGTAGGGATTATGCGAGCTACAATTCAAGATGAGATTTGGGTGGGGACAGAGCCAAACCATATGATACAGTATGTAGCATTTTGAATCTGGCTTCTTTCACTCAGCATAGTGCATTTGAGATTCAATCATGTCACTGTGTTTATCAGTAGTCCACTACTTTTTCTGCTGAGTAGTATTCCACTGTATGACTGTACCAGATTTTGCCTACCCTCTCACCCACTGAAGGACATATGGGTGGTCTCCACTTATTAGCAATTATGATAAAGCTGGTATGCACATTCATGTACAGGTTTTTGTGTGAACAAAAGTTTTCAGTTTTCTCAGGTACAAAACTAGGAATGGGATTGTTGGATCGTATGGTAGATTTACATTTAACTCTACAAGAAACTGTCAAACTGTTTTCCAAAGTAACTGTACCATTTTGCATTTCTACCAGCAACGTCAGATATTTACTTATTTATTGACCATTTTAATGGGTGTGTAGGAGTATTTCATTGTGGCTTTAATTTGCCTTTCCCTAATGATTAATAATGTTGGGTGTCATTTCATGTGCTTATTTGCCATCTGAGTATCTTTAGTAACGTATCCATTCAGATATTCGCCCATTTTAAATTGGGTTATTTGCTTTTATATTGTTGAGTATGAAAATCCCTTATAGAGTCTGCTTAAAAGTCTTTTGTCTGATATGTGATTTGGAAATACATTCTCCAAGCCTGTACCTTCTCTTTTTTACTCTTTTAAAAGTATTTTTAGCAGAGAAAAAGTTTTAAATTTTGGCGAAGCTCAGTTTAACATTTTTTTTTCTTTTACAGATCATGCTTTTGTTGTTGAAGCCAAGAATCCATTGCTTAATTTAAGGTCACAAAGATCTTCTCCTTTATTTTCTTTTAAAAGTCTTATAAATTTAGGTATTACATTTAGGTCTATGAACCATTTTGAGTGAATTTTTGTAGAAGGCTTCAGGTATAGTCAAGGTATTTTTTTTTGCATATGGGTATTGTCCTAGTCCATCTGGACTGCTGTGACAAAATATAAACTGGATGGCTTATAAACTACAGAAATTTATTTCTCACAGTTCTGAGGCTGGGAAGTTCAAGATCAAAGTGCCGGCAGATTCAGTGCCTGGTGAGGGCTCGTTTCTCATAGGCTCTTTCTTGCTGCGTCCTCACGTGGTGGAAGGCACAAGTTAGCTTCCTGGGGCCTAATTTATAAGGTCAGTAATCCCATTCATGAAGGCTCTTCATGACCTAATCACCTTCTAAAATGCCTCACTTAACTTACTAATACCATAACCTTGGGGGTTAGGGTTCAACATATGAATTGCGGGGCCAGGGTGGGGAGGAGACACAAACATTTAGACCATAGCAGGTATCCAACTACTCCAGCACCATTTGTTGAAGTTCTGTTCTTTTTGCAATCTATGCTTTCTTCCATTTAAAAAAATCCTCTTTTAATTATTCAGACTGGATAATTTCTATTGATCTATTTTCAAGTGCACTCACTTTTTTCTGTATCATCCCTATTCTGCTGTTGAACCCATCCAGTGTTTCTTTTGTTAGAGATACATTTTTCAGTTCTAAAATTTCCATTTGATTCTTCTGTTATAGTTTCTATTTTTCTCTTGAGAACATCTATCCTTCCATTCATTTCAAGAATGTTCACCCTCACTTCATGGAACATGGTTATGATAGCTGCTTTAAAATCTTTGCTAATTCCAACATCTGGATTATCATGGTGTTGACATCTGTCTATTGTCCTTTCCCTTGAGAATTGATCCTGGTTCTTTATATGTTGAATAATTTTAGATTACATTTTGAACATATTGACTACTATGTTGTGAGACTGGGTCCTGTTAAAGTTCTCTTGAGAATGTCAATATTGTTTTTATTTTAGTAGGAAATCAGCACAGTTAGGTTAAGACCAGAAGTTTTGTTTCACTGTCTGTGGGTAGTGGTTCAAATGTCATTTCAGGATTGAATGTCATTGTTTTTATTGTCCTAGTCTATGTGACTGGAACTCAGGAGCTTGTATGGGACTTGGGGTATACCATTCCTATCATAGCTCAGTTCTCAAAGACTTTACTGTGCTTCTTTGGGTCTGTGTTGCTCATGACAGCTGACTTGTGAAGAGCCCAGGACTTGTGTCAGTTCATACACAGAATTAGGGGGATTCCCTTTTCCAGCTCTCTCCTCTCTAAGATTTTCTCCACACTCTCTGGCTCCCAAGGTCCACTTTCTCCAATTCATTTGGCCAGAAAAATAGGTTTCCCTCAGAGTTCTAACTTTCCTCACTACTGTACTGTCATATAGTTCTGCATCACTGGAACCATCCTTGGGGGAAAGCAGCGACAGAAAAGACAGAGAAAAAAAATGATGGGATTCCTTCTACACTCTTCAAACACAGGGACCCCTTTTCCCAGTTCTACTAGTCAAGGAAACAAATTTTAGGTGCCTGA